>NC_051424.1:4239565-4252065 GCF_015228065.2 Penaeus monodon | reverse complement strand
GACCAGCACTTGACTTGGGCTGGCTTGGCCACCCAGTGGCTAGGTAAAGACACATTAGAAATCCTTAGCTTAAGTGGTAAAACAGAAGGCAGACAAGTTCGAGGTAGACCGAGAAAAAGCATTCACTGACAATTTTACAAACATTTCGATGCCTTTTGACAGAGCTTTCAACATGAAACATGGCACCAAGTAGTTCGTGATGGCACAGAAAGATAAGATAAGATATATATACATGCATATATGTGTATTCATGTATCTCTATATGTTTGTGTGTATTTGGAAAAGTATAAGTACTTGATAAATTAAAAATATTTTAGTAAAAGCTTTAGCGAAAAAATAGAATCGGTCCAACACCGAAGCATATTTTTTTTTTTTATGTGTTCTAAAAAAAAACTAATAATGGTGCATTTTGAAAAGTCAATTTTTACATTCGGGGTTGCTTCAAAAGTTCATAAAATCACAATTTTCCTCTTATGCTACATACAAAAAACACACCATTTCTATCTATCTATCTTCTATCTAATCTATCATCTATCTATTATCTATATCTATCTATATCTATTCTATATCAAACTAATCATATCATATTATTCATATCTATCTATCATCTATCTACTATTATCTATCTTTATCTTCCTCTCCTTCTCTCCTCTCTTCTCTCTTCTCTCTCCTCTCTCCTCCTCTCTCTCTATATTTTAAAAATATATATATATTATATTTTAATATTATATAATATATGCCACACACACAAACACCCACACACACACAAAATATAATTAAAAAGTATATTATAAATATATTTTATATTAATATATATATTTATATATATATTAACCACACACACACACCACACACACACACACACACACACCAACACCACCACACAACATATTATATATATATAAATATAATATATATATATATATATAATATATGTTATATAAGTATTATTATTTAATATATATATAATAATATTATATATATAATATAATTTTAAAAATATTAAATTATACATATATTGATATATATATACATTATATATTATATAAATATATTATATATATTATATATATATTATATTTGCCACACACACACACCCACCACACACACCCCCAACACACACACAAAAACCCCAAATTATATAATATTATATATAATTATATTATTTTTTAATTATATCTTATTATTTTATATCTATTCTAATATAATATAATATATATATATATAATATATATATATATATATATTTATATACTTAATTTGTTTCATGTTTGATCTCTTGGAGTGGTCGGGGTAGGGTCCCCTTCCTTTCCCCACGGAAGTCCCGGGTTTTTCCCTTTTAGAATCATTCCTCATTATCCGGGCTTGGGACCGAAATGACTTTGGGGTGGCTTGCCCCCCGGGTAGGTAGGCAAACGAGGTGAAATTTCCTTTCCCCCGGGGAAAAACGCGCCGGCCGGGTGACTCGAAACCCCGAACCAGATTGCCGTCGTGACATCTTTATCCATGCTCTAACCACTCGGCCACCGCGGCCAATAACAATAAATATAATATTTTATATATATATATAAAATTATATTAATTTAAAAATTATATATTTATAATAATATTATATATTATTTTTAATATATATTATATATTATATAAATTTTTTGTGTGGTGTGTGTGTGGGTGTGTGTGTGTGTGGTTGTGTTTGTGTGGTGTGTGTGTGTGTTGTGTTGTTTGTTGTTGTGGGTGGGTTTTTGTGTGTGTGTGTGTGAAGTATTTGTATATACATTTTTTTTTAAAGAATTTATTTACTTCAGACATGGGCCTTTCTCAATTCCATTGAAAGGTTATTTGGTGTTGGAGCCTTTCCTATCAAACCCCGGTTGGGGATTAACCTTTTGCCAGGCGGCGACTTCCCTAGACACCTCAGTTTTACCCCCAAGGTTTTTTTTGTACCCCCCCCTCTCGCTCTCTCTCTTCTCTCTCTCTCTCTCTCTCTCTCTATCTCTCTATTTCTCTTCTTCTATTTTCTCCACTCTCTCTCTTTCTCGCCGTGAGATCTGGGTCGACCGCGCAGGGATTTTACGACCCCCGCGACGGAATTGAAACCGGGGCCCTGGGGGCGGATCCCGTGCCTAACCACTGGGGTATCGAGGAAAATAAATTTTGTGTTATTCCATTTTTTACGTGAATATTCTTGGGGTGAATTCTGTTTTTTCATTTTGCTTCGAATTTCCCCCGTGTGCAAGGAATGGCAGGGGTTCCGTCCCTTTCGACGAAGGATTTTAAGTAGGGCGCAAAATTTAAAGGGGAGAGATTGAGATTGAGAGAGAGAGAGAGAGGGGAGGGGAGAGAGAGAGAGAGAGAGAGAGAGAGAAAGAGAGAGAGAGAGAGAGAGAGAGGAGAGAGAGAGAGAGAGAGGAGAGAGATTGAGATTGAGATTGAGAGAGAGAGGGAGAGAGATTGAGATTGAAAAGAGAAGAGAGAAGAGAGAGAGAGAGAGGAGAGAGAGAGAGGAGAAAAGAGAGAGAGAAGAGAGAGAGAGGAGAGGAAAGAGGGGGCTGTGGGGGTGAGATAGATAGATAGAAATAGAAAGAGAGAGAGAGAGAGAGAGAAGGAAGGAGAGGGAGAGGAGAAGGAGAGAGAAAGAGAGTTTTCTTTTTCTGTTTCTCGCTCTAGCATTCAGCATCTCTAATCCAATTTATCTATGGACTTCTTCACTTTCTCATATGTACGAATTGCTTACCATTTTACTGTCTCGTCGCTATTATCTATCTATTTATTATCTATTTATCTAGCTTATCAGTTATTACTTTTTATTATCATGATGTTATCACTGCATTTCTTTGTTTTTTCTTTATCTTTCTCGCTATTTATCTATTTATCTCTGATTTATTTTCATATATCGTATTTCTATTTTTCTCTGTCTTTAAAATTTCCCCGATTTTTCTTATTTCTTTTCAGTTTTTTTTTCTATTATCATTTTCTATTCCTGTATTTGCATTGAGTGTGTGTACGTATGTTTGTGTGTGTGTGTATGATTGTTATTTTTGTTATTTGTCTGTTATTCTCGAATCGTTTCTTAAATTATGTTTTAATTGTGTGAAATCATATGTATATATATATTTCTTTTCTTTTTTAACGGTAGGTTCATGTCTGAGCCGCCGTGGTCACAGCATGATACTTAATTGTAGTTTTCATGTGATGTTCTTGGAGTGAGTACGTGGTAGGGTCCCCAGTTGCTTTCCACGGAGAGTGCCGGTGGTACCTTTTTAGGTAATCATTCTCTCTATTTTATCCGGGCTTGGGACCAGCACTGACTTGGGCTGGCTTTGGCCACCCAGGGGCTAGGTAGGCAATCGAGGTGAAGTTCCTTGCCCAAGGGAACAACGCGCCGGCCGGTGACTCGAACCCTCGAACTCAGATTCCCGTCGTGACAGTCTTGAGTCCGACGCTCTAACCATTCGGCCACCGCGGCCCCATTATATATATATACATATACATATATATGTATATATATATAATTTCATTTATATATATATTAATTTCATAATTATATTATTTATATTTTGTAATTATATTATATTATATATATTTTATATTTATATATATGTATATATGATAATTTTTATTTATAATTTTTTTTTCAATTTCTTTCTTTTCTTCGTGCAATGATGATATTACTGCGTTTTTTCCTTTTTTTCTTTTCGCTTTTTTATATTTATTTTTATTTGTTTTTATATCTTTGTGCAGTGATGTCTTTTCTGTGTTTTCTTTGTTTTTCTTTGCTTTTGCTCTTTCGTTTTATTTGCTTCTCGCTTTATCCATTTTCTTTGTGCATTGATTTTTTTTCTGCGTTTTTTTCCTGTTTCCTTCTCGCTTTATTTATTATTTATTTTTATTTGTTTTTATTTCTTTGTGCATTGATTTTATTTCTGCGTTTTCTTTGCATTTTTCTTTGCTGTTTCTGTTATTTATTTATTTTTCTTTCTTTGTGCATTGATGTTCCTTCTGCGTCTTCACTGTTTTTCTTTTTCTTTTTCGTCACACACACACCATCAGGCAATCGAGGTGAAGTTCCTTGCCCAGGGGAACAACGCGCCAGCTGGGACTCGAACCCTCGAACTCAGATCGCCAAGCACACCTGAGTCCGGTGCTCTAACCTTTCGGCCACCGCGCCCTCGACGGGATCCGTTGCAGAAATCCTTCAGTGCTGCAATGAGGGCCTCCTCTGCCTCCCCCCCTCCCCCCGCCCTCTTTCTACTGTCGTAATCATCTGATTAGTGTTAGCATTTTTTTTTTGTTAGCATTTCCATTTTCCTTTAATATTTTTGGTTTTAATTGCTGTTTTAATTGTTTTTAATAAATTATTGTTGCCATTATTATTATTGTGTCTGGTTATTATTATTATTATTATTGTCATTATTATTATAAATTTAAAAAAAGTTTTTTTTTAGATTTGTTTTAAATTAAAAACAAACATCGGGTCACTACCAGCGAAAACCCAGGGTGATTGAAGTTTGAGGTAATGGAACACCAACAAAAATATGCAAAAAAAAGCCGAACAAAACAAAACAAAAAAATCTAGTCAATCAATTCACCCAACTAAAAAAAACTTCAATCGATAGGGGGCCTTTCTGAAACATGCGCTGTGCTGTTTTAAAAAAATTTTTTTTGGGGCTTTTGCTAATTTTGGATTTCCCGTATTTTTGATTATTGTTATTTTTATCACAAAAAAAAAAACAACAAAAAAAAATATATATATATATATATATAATAATATATATATATAATATATATTTATATATATAATTGTTTTTTTTTTGTGGGGTTTTGGTTTTCGTATAATTTTAAAATTTGATACATATTTATAATATTTGTGGGGTGGGTGTGTTTGTGTGTGTGTGTGTGGGTGTGTTGTGTGTGTGTGTGTGTGTGTGTGGGTGTTTGTGTTGTGTGTGTTTTTTTGTGTGCGCGTGTTATGTTGTGTGTTGTGGTGGGGTGTGTAGTGTATTTTGGTGTTGTGTGTGTGTGTGGTGTGTGTTGTGGTGTGTGTGTGGGTTTTTTTTTGTTTTTGTTGTTGGGGTGTGTGAATGTAAAAATCTTGTATGTGTGGTGCCCTAAATACAATGAGGGGTTTTTTCGGGATTTCATGTTTATATGTATGTATTTTATGTATCCTTTAGTTTTTTTAGGGATGCACGTATATTTATGTACGTATAAAATATATGATAAAAAAATATATCATGAGCAAACATTCCATAACTGTTACATCCGCCTCGCTACTCCCCTAGCGCACCGGCCGCAGTACAGCCACGCCGAAGCTTCAGTTTTTACGAAAAAAGGAGCCCGCGAGCGGAAAGGGGCCCCGGCTTAACCCGGGGTTTTCCAAAATGAATTTTTTATCGCCTGTGTGCCCGAGAGAGGAAAGGAAATTTGCGCCCCTCTCGCTGACCAGGCCCGGGGGGGCCCGGGCTTGGCCCCCAATCTCCTTTGCCAAAGGCTTGGAAATTTTCCCGTGTATATTATATATAATAAAAATATATATATATATATATATATATTTTAAAATATATTATTTTATATATATAATATATATATAATATAATATTATATTTTTATATATTTTTCCCATTTTTTTAAGGGAGGTTTTAGTCTTTAAGGGGCCCCCGCGGGCCCCCGCATGATACTTTATTGTAGGTTTTTATGTTGTGATGCCTTGGAGTGAGTACGGGATTTGGGGCCCCCCAGTTCCTTTTTCCCCGGGGAGTGCCCGGGGTTACCTTTTAGGGAATCATTTTTTTTCTTTTTTTTATTTCCGGGGGTTTTGGGGGCCCGCACTGACTTTGGATTTTGGGAAAAAGGAAGGAAAATTGTTTTTGCCTATTTAGCCCCAGGGCTAAATAGGCAAATAAACTATAATATATATATACACATTATGTAATAAAGTTTGTTTTTTTTCAGCAAAACCCTTATTCCACTGCCCTGACCTACGCCTCTCCCCCCAAATTTTTTTATTTAGAGGTTTATTTGGCAGTGCCCCCTCCTTTCCCGATTGGGGTGCCCTTTTCCCCAATTTAAACCCCAGTTCCCGGGCCCCTGACACTTAGGCCCCCGGCGGGTTTTCCCTTTCCCTAACCCCCACAAACCCGTGTTTTGATTTCCCCAAAAGGGGGAAAATTTTACCCCCCCTCTCCCCCCCTCTCTCTCCCCTCTCTCTCTCCCCTTTTTCTTTCTAAAATCTCTCTCTCCTCTTCTTTTCTCTCCCTCCAAACCTCCCCTCTTTCTTCTCTCTCTCTCTCCTCTTTTCTCCTCTCCTCTCTCCCCTTTTCCCTCCTCCCCCCTCCTCTCTCTCTCTCTCTTCCTCCTCCTTTTCTCCCCTCTCCTTTTTTTTTCCCTCTCCCCCTCTCTTTTCTTCTCTCATCTCTCTTCCCCTCCCTTTTCCTCCCTCCTCTCTCTCTCTCATCTCTCCCCCTCTCTCTCCTCCCCCTCTTCCCTCTCTCTCTCCTCTCTTTTCTCCTCTCTCCTCCTCTCTTTTCCTTCCTCTCTCTCTTCTTCCCCTTCCCCCCTCCCCCTCCCCCCCCTTTTCTCTCCTCTCCTCCTCCCATCCCCTCCTCCTCCCCTTTTCTCCCTCTCTCCACTTCCTCCCCTCTTACCCCTCTCCCTCATCTCCCCTCTCTCTCTCTCTCTTCTCTCTCCTCCTTTTCTTCTCCTCTCTCCCCTCTTCCCCGCTCTCTCTTCTCCTTTTCCCCCTCAACCCATTTTTCCCCTCTCTCCTTTCCCCCTCCCCTTTTCTCTCTTCCCTCTTCTCCGTTTCCTCCCCCCTTTCTCCTTCCCCCCTCTCTTCCCTTTTTCCCCCCTTTCCTTGTTCAGAAAGAACCTTGCCTAAGGGAACAATTTGGGGGGTAAAAATGGGGTTTTTTGTATTGAGAAGGGCTAAATTGCAAAAACCAAAGGGTTTTATGTTTTAAAGGCGAAAGGCCCCCTTGAATTTTTCTGGCCACTTTTCTTGCCTTAAATTTGAAGGATTTTTCCCTGGGGGATTGTTTTGCCTTTCAAAAAAGGGGGGGGGGTGGTTTTGGGGTTTCATTTTTTTTTTAAATATTTTAACCCCTTTTTTCTCTTTTACTTTATTTTTAAACTCCAAAAAAAAAATGGAATTTATACATTATATATTATTATTATTATTTTAAAAAAAAAATATATATTTTATTATATATATATATATATATATTTATAAATATAATATAAAAATAATTTATATTTTAAATTTTATAATATTTAAAAAAAAATTAAATTTATATATAAAATTTTATATTAAAATAATAATTAAAATATGATTTTAAATAATATATTATATATTAAAAATATATAATAAATTTATATATTAATTTAAAAATATTTTTTTTTTTTTTTTTTTTTTTTTTTTTTTTTTTTTTTTTTTTTTTTTCTTTCTTTTTTTCTTTTCCAAAAAGTCATTATTCCACTTCCCGGAAATCAGCCCCTCTCAATTCATTTTTTTAGAGGGTATTTTTCAGTTTTCACCCTTCCTGATTGGATGGCGTTCCTAATCAAACCGCGGGGCCCGGGGTTTAAACTCCTACGCCCACCCGGGGGCGCTTTCCCCTACGAAAACACACACATATTATATACAAAAATATTATATATATATTTTTATATTAAAATAAAAAATATAAATAATTATAAAATATATATATATCACATATATATAAAAAATATAAAATATATATAATAATTTTTTTATATAGAAAAACTTAATATATATATATATATATATATATTATATAATATATATATAATTTTATATATATATATAACTATATAATTTTAATAATTTATAAAAAAAAAACACGTTTCGTTTTTTTAAAATTTAAGATAAGTACAAATTTTCCGGGTACAAATTAATACCCCCCCCCAAAAAAAAAAAAAAGAAAAGAAACGAAAAAAAAGGTGAATTTTCTTTTTTTTTTCGTGGGGTGTGTAAACCCCACACCGCACACACACACCCAACACACACACACACACCCCACCAAAAACCCCCCAAAAACACACCAAAACAAACACACAAAAAAACCCCAAACACCCCACACATTCAAACACAAACCCCAACAAACACTCAACATGTTTATATACCTATAGGGATACACCCCCACACACACCACAACCCCAAAAAAACCCCAAACCAAAACAAAACGTAAATTTTATATTTATATAAATATAATTATATATATAAATAAAATATAAAATAAAATATATATATATATATAATAAATAAATGTTGAATATAAAGAAAAAAAAACACACAACACACCCCACACACACAACATATTTTTATAATATATAATTATATTAAATAATATATAATATATATAATATAATATAAATATATTTTATAATATATAAATTTCATATTTTTACTTTTAAAAATTATGTAACCCCCATAATATATATATATATTATATATATATATATATATATTTTATAGATATTAAAATAATTTTGCATTTAATTTTTTATATTTTTTTTAAAATATAAGCCCCTATATATATATATTTATAAATATTATATATATAAATTATATAAAATATTTTTAAAATATATATTTTATATATAAAATATATATATTATAATATATATTTTATATATATATATATTAATATATATATATATATAATTATTAATTTTATATATATAAGTATATATACATAATTTTGGGTAATATATTTCATAGATTCCATAATTTCCAAAACACACCGCACATATATGGAAAATATAGAAAATATTAAAATATATATATTATATATATATTTATATATATTATAATTTTATATAATATATACCAAAACACCCCACCCACACACACACACCCAAAAAACAAACAAAACACACACATATATAATAAAATATATATAAAATATATAATTAAAATATAAAATATATACAAAATTATATAGATTAAAATATATATAATACAATATTATATTATAATTATATTTTATATATAAAATTAGATTTAAAATATATATATAATATTTAATTGTAGTTCAGGGTTTTAGCCCCGTGGGGCACCGCAAGATACTTGTGTGTATGTATTTGTGTATGTAATGTTTTGGTAAAGCATTTATGTATTTTAAAAAATACAAAAAATGAATAAATATTTATTTTTATACTTTTGTATACATAAAACATACCCCACACCCCCACACCACCCCCACACACACACAACCCCAAAAACACACAAACCACACACACCCCAAAAACACACACACACACAAAAAAAACCAAACACACACATATATTAAAATATATATATATATATATATAATATATATTATATTTATATTTTATGTATATATGTAATATATATATATATTATATATTATATAAAAATATAAAATATTTTAAAATATATAAAATAATATAGTATATATATTTTAATTTTTACATTTTTTAAATATATGCATATATATATATATATATTATATATTTTAATTTTATATATATATATATATATTATATATATATATGTATATACATACCCATATAAAATTATATATTATATTATATATATAATATATATATGTTTTAAAAAATATATATATATATATATTATATATATATAATAAAATATAAAATATAATATATATAATATATATACAAAATTATTTGTGTGTGGTTGTGTTTTGTGTTGTGTTGTTGTGTGTGTTTTGTGGGGTGTTTGTGTGTGTGGGGTGTGTTGTGTGTGTGTTGTGTGTTTGGGGTTTTGTATGTATTAAAATATGTAGTATGTATTGTCTATTAAAAATTTTTAAAATTTTATATATATATAATATATATAAAATATTATAATTTTTTGTATATATATATATATATTTTATATATTTAATATATATATCATATATATAAAATATATATAAAACATACCCCACTCATACTACATACATATAAAATCATACATATTATAATATATATATATATATATATATAAATTTTATATATATTATTTTTAGATATATTATATAATTTTCATATATTATATACATATATAATAATATATATTATATATATTAAAATAAATAAATATAAAATATAAAAATATTTTTTTCATACATATGTATATATAATTTTTATAATATATATAAAAAATAAAATATAATATAAATATATATATATATTATGTATGTATGTAGGGATGTATAATATGTAAAAGTATGGCCCCTGTTGAGTGGGGTGTTTAAAATATATCTATAATAAAATTTTTTATTTTAATTTTATAATTTTATATATATATATGGACGATTAAACCACACCCACCCCACACCCCACCACACAACACCACACAAAAACCACCACATATATATATATTATAAATAATATATATAAAATTTTATATATATATATATATATAATAAAATAAATACATACACACAAAACACACACACACACACCACACACACACACAATATATATATTTTAAAATAATTATATATATTATATATATTAATATAATGTATATCATATATATAATATATATATATATATAAATATACAAAATATACTATAAAATATATATATATATTATATATTATATTATATTATATATATATGGGATATATAATATATTTTATATAAATATATATATTATGTATATTTTTATTAATTTTATATATCATATATATATATTATATAATATTTATATTTTTTTTATATATATATATATATATTATATAGGTCGCGGTGGCCGGTCGTTTGAGCATCATACTCAAGGGTGTCCCCGACGGGAATCTGGGGTTCCCAGGGTTCGAGT
Source organism: Penaeus monodon (assembly GCF_015228065.2). Classification (NCBI taxonomy): domain Eukaryota; kingdom Metazoa; phylum Arthropoda; class Malacostraca; order Decapoda; family Penaeidae; genus Penaeus; species Penaeus monodon. The sequence goes on along the minus strand of NC_051424.1, from coordinate 4,241,249 downwards.
CACCGGCCGGGGGCGTTGTTCCCTTTTGGGGAAAGGGAACCCTTTACCTCGATTTTCCTACCTAGCCCCTGGGTTTGGGCCCAAACCAGCCCAAAAAGTGCTAGTCCCCAAACCCGGTAAAAATAAAAGAAATGATTACCTAAAAGGTAACACCGGCCCCTTTTCCCTGGGAAAAGGGAAATTTGGGGGCCCACCACTACTCACTCCCAAAAGCATCACAAAATGAAAAATTTCAATAAAAAAAACCCAAAAAAAAAATACCCCACATACATACATCATACATACCAACACACCAACACCACACACAACACACACACACACCCACACACACACAACAAAACCCCAAACACACCCTTCCCTTTCATAAAGTACATAAAATCTATATCTATAAACAAGCGTGGGGTGGAAAAAACGCGGGGGAAAGGGCGCATTCGCCCCCCATTCCGTTTTCGGCTCCAACAGACCAAACAAACTGCTCACATTCCCCGGCCGACCTTAAACAACAAACCGAACCCATTTAAAACAGGGCCCGATCTGCTCCACGCGATCAATTCCTTTACGTCGGCGGCGGAGGCCCGGGCATGGTCAAACCATTTTAGCCTTCGTCCCTCGGGATTAACTCCCCGCCGTGGGAGGAAATTCCCCACGCCCCAAGAGGGCTGCCCAGGGAGGGTCACTTGGGGGATAATTTCCCGGGTGATGACCGCTCGAGTGCACGGGGGGAGGGGGGGGGAGGGAGGGAGTTTTTGGTGAGGGGGGATGATGTTGGGGGTGATGTGGGGGGCGGGGGAGAAAGAAAAGGGGGGTGGGGAATGGGTGGGTTTGGGCGAAGGGGGGAAAGGGGGGGAGGTGGGGGGTTTGGGGGTAGGAGAAGGGAAGGGGGAAAAGGGGGAAAATTTTGTAGGCCAAAAAGGGTGGACAAGGGAAAGATATGGGAAAAAAGTAAAGGTTACAGGCAAGGAAAAAAGTGGGGGTTGTGGGGAAGAAAAAAGTGGGGATTGTGGGTAAAAAAAAGAAGTGGGGGTTGTGGGTAAGAAAAAATGGGGATTTTTGGGTTTAAAAAAGAAAAAGGGGATTGTGGGGAAGAAAGAAATGGGGGGGAGGAGATAGAAAATAGGAAAGAAAGGGGGGAGGGAAAAAAGCCCCCGGGGTGGGTTGGGGGGGAGAAAGAGCCTTTATTTTGGGGAGGGGAAGGGGGAGGAGGAGGGAAGGGGATAGGGCTTGGGCGGGGAGGGGGGAAAGGGGAGGGGGGGGGGGGAGGGAAAGGGGGGGGGGGGGGAGAGGGGCGTACAAAAAGAGGACGTTTTTCACCTTTTCGTTTCAGGGGGGCCTCGCTAGGGTTTCCGTGAGTCCATTTCTACCATTTTAATTTTAAAACAGGGTTTTTTTCGTTTGAACTTTTTCCAAAAAGGGGGTTTTTTCCAAAGGAAATTAATTCCGGCTCCACTTTTTAAAATCGTACTTACCTGAGGGTGGGTTTTTTACGGTGCTGAAATTGCCAAATTTTCCCGGTTTAAAAAAAATTGGGGGGGTGATAACACTCCCCGACCATTCGCCTGCGAAATTTAAAACTTTTGGGGTAAGAAAAAGAAAAAAAGGGCCCGTATTTTTTTTAAAAAAAAGGGAATTTTTTTAAAAACCAAGAACCGGGAACAATGGTCTTAAAGTTTTGTTCTACATTTTT
>NC_051424.1:4192065-4194565 GCF_015228065.2 Penaeus monodon | reverse complement strand
CAATAATAATAATAATAATAATAACAATAATAATAATAATAATAATAATAATAATATAATAATATAATAATAATAATAATAATGATAATAATAATAATAATAATAATGATAATAATAATAATAATAATAAAAATAACGATAATAACGATAGTAATGATAATTATAACCCTAATAAGGATAACAACAATCGTGTTTGCTTAAAAAAAAACTCTACGGTTTTGTTTCTCCGTATTTCACATACTCGTTGACTCTTTCTGGCTAGTTCTCTCCCCCAATTTTTACAACCAAGGCACGTTATGCATGGGCGACTTCAATGCAAGGCATCCACACTTTGGAGACAACCAATGTAATAGTAATGGGGAAGAATTCAAGCATTTCATCAATAGTAGATCACTGACAGTACATGGCATAGAAGCTTAGATTACGTATTTGGCAAAAAAATTGTTCATGGTAATGCCTGTACTTCACTGGTACGAGAGTTAGTTAGTGATAACTTTGCAATACGATCAAACTATACTGTAGACAGCGACTCTAAATCCCTAAAGCCCCTAAATCCCCCAGGCTCAGAATAATTATCCCACCGGGCCTGGGGCATCACTTCAAGGCACGGGTCTATGACCGGTATAGCACCTATGAAATAACAACTGCTGAAAAATTTCTCTCAGGCTCTAATCAAAGTTGTCACTGACTACTATAACACATGGGTCTGTTCACGAAAACTCTCGAAGAAAAGAGAGGCCCCAAGCCTCCCAGGCACAGGGGTGGCCAAGGAACATAAACGGGTCCAGGAGCTTGCTAATTGTTATAAAGATAATAAAACGACAGATAATCTTCTGCCGGTTCTTAAAGCCAATAAGGAATTCAGATAATTAAAAACTCAGATCTGTAGTAAACACTGGGAACAATTCTTGTAAAGTATCAATGAACAAACTTCTGCAGCTGACGAATGGAGAAAAAATAATAGGCTGACAGGTAAAGCTCTCACAACACCTCAGTTCCACAGTCCACAAGAAAAGGCTAATATAGTGCTAGAGCAGTGGGCCGGGAATTCTCAGGTGCCTGATTGCTCAGGTACCAGGCAACCCACTTTTACACCTGTATAGACTAGCCTATCACAAGGATTCCTCCCAAGCTCCTGGACTAAAAACTTAACAAACACAAATCCAGTCATGCAAACCGTATTTCTTAATCTTCAATCTGCCTTTGATAGTGAAAACAGAAATTATCCTTGAGTAAACTAGCTAGCTTTGGTATTCAGGGAAAACTGTTAACATGTATTCAAATGTGTCTAGTGAATCGATCGGCTCAGGTTCTCTTCAGGGGCATTAAAAGTAATCATACAAAAGTATTTGAACTCGGCACACTTCAGAGAGGTGTGCTTAGTCCCATGCTATTTAATATCCTAATGCATAGATTACTTGGCGATATACCATTTAAGGGCAATGACTCCATTATTTGTTATGCGGATGATATTTGCACTAAATCCTCATCCGAGGAGAGAATGCAAGAGATTCTAGATATACTTTCAGCAAGGGCTACTGGGTGTAGTTTGATAATCTTGATTGAAAAGAACCAAGGCATTGAACCCAAAGACAATCCCTCTGCTAAGGTTTCATATCACTGACATTGAACTAGGTCTTTGCCACCAGTACAGATACCTCGGGGTGATTGTCAGTGATGCAGAGTTCATCAGAAACCTGAAGAAAAGGCTGTGGGAGCGACTGAAGCCACTTTGCACACTTGTTGGCAAAGACCATGGTACCAATGCCAATTGCGAGACTCTTTTACTTAATCATACATACGGTCAGTCATATATTACCATGCATTGCACCTAGTATTGTTCAAGGAATCAGAGTTGACTAGCCTAGAAACTGTACAAAATGAGGCCATGAGGATCATTCTTGGCGCCCCTAGAACAACAAGGATTGTGAATATGAGAACAGAACTTAATTTACCTTCTGTTTACGAAAGAATATCGTACATGAATACCACATTTAGTGTCATTAATTAGAAAACTTCTATATTGTAGCGAGTTCCAAGCGCAGGTAAAACATAGAATAGATGAGCTTACTTTGAATGCCAACACCAATTCATACTCTAATCCATGGGTGCAAGTAACATGTAAACACTTAACTCAGCTTAACATACCCATAATTAAGACCCTACATGGACGTTCTGTTCCACCGAATTTCTGTTGAATCAAGGCTCAGGGGTAATTTTCTGCAATTCACAGAGTGCTCTCCAGGCTCTGAACTCTCTAGACAAAGGTGCAGGAAATATTACAAATGACATCAAAATAAACGTGTACCGTGCAAAAGAACGAGGCCATAATATACGTATTGTGTTGATTCCATCACATGTTGGAATCCCTAGGCATGATCATGCTGATCCCCTAGCAAAGTCAGCATGTGGCAAGGAAAGTGTGGATATAGATTTCTTTCTACATCACTAAAGCTTCCTTCAAAAAGAACTTGACTGAGGTGACTGATTCTCAACGCCT
>NC_051424.1:4172065-4174565 GCF_015228065.2 Penaeus monodon | reverse complement strand
ATATATATATATATATATATATATATATATATATATATATATATATATATATATATATATATATATATATATAAGCGTGTGTGAGCGTGTGTATGTGTGTGTGTGCGCGCGCGCATGCGTGTATGTACTTATGTGACAACAAACATTTATCAACAGGATTAGTGTTGTTTTAAATTATTCAGTCTATTCTAGTAATACAGAAAATCAAGCAAACTTACGTATTGTTTAGGATTCATGTAGTAAGTCTACGGGACGACAACCCACATTTAACCACTGTGGCTTATATTTTCAATGAATCTAAAGTCCCTAATTTTCCCAATTTCAGACTATTACAACAAATGCTACTTCTTTCCCGGATTTTGAATATAATTAGATACACTTTAATTTCAAATCATATTCAATTATCGTTTCATTCTTTTGAATAAAGGGGAGCTTTTGATATGAGAATGATGAAGTAAAAACTGATATCTTCAAAGACGTCACAAAATCATATCAGATTTGTTATAAACATTACTCATAGATATTATACATACAGTGTTATGTTGTTTTTAATCTGACACTTAAAAATGTTTACTGTCTGTTTGAAAATGAAGGCATATTAGATTTGCTTGGTATTTTAGAGAGTTAAACATAAATCAAAGTATCTGCCAGCAAAAATGCCACGGTTGCTAAAATAATACCGGCTTTTGAATCGGCTATCCTCTGAAAATGACCCAAAAATGGCTAGCATAAAACAGTCGTGAAACTATAACTCTTGGGTTTTCACCCTTTGTTTCAAATGACGTTTTATTTTATTATTTTTCACATCTAGTCTTTGATTTGTTTATTCTTAAAGAAGGCCCAACCGTCATTCTTGCAACCGACTATTAAGTACATACTATTAACCGTCCATTGCTAGTGTTCCTGCTCATCTAACAATAGCACGTGTTCTGTATATGTGCTTGCTTGTATGAACTATGTAATTCATTCAACAACTAACGTGATTCCAGCGCTCCACATAAGCTAATCTCAGTGACAGGAGGCCTACCATGAGGGGCACCAAGTTCCGAGGCGACAGAAACCAAGAAAACATATCAAGAAAATCAAGAAAACATATCAAGAAAAATCAAGAAAACATATCAAGAGGATCAAGAAAGCATGCTAGTACTGTGTTGGGCTGTAAAATGATGCAAATGACGTTTGCACGCGATGAATATTACACTTTTATGAACATATCCTCGGTGGTCGTAAGTGTTTGTAAGTATAGCTCACATGTGTAGGTGTCCTTGTGTGGCTCTTATTGTGTACATACACATGCGCAATAAAATATGAAAGAGCATTAAAGAATTGGAATATAATTCAAAAGTTACAGAAATGTATAAATACAGAATAATTTTAAATGTAGAAATACGATCCTAGACAGTAAGTGTTTCAGTTATTCCCACACAGACTCTGACGGTATTGTTGCGAGACGGAGCACTGGTTTTCACAGACCCCTCCCTGTTACAATGCTTGTTATCTTCCCACAACGACTGACCTTTGTTTCCGAGATGAAATGACAGAAAAACCTGACTTTCGACAGCTCAAGAAAAGCAAATGGTTATATACATACATATATATATATATATATATTATATATATATATATATATATATATATATATATATATATATATATATATATGTATATACATACATACATACATACATACATACAACACAACACACACACACACACACACACACACACATATATATATATATATATATATATATATATATATATATATATATATATATATATATATATATATATATATATATATATATATATATATATATTGTTAAGTAGAGTAGTTTTATAATCGATTTCTCAAGTAAAGGAATCTTTTGAGTTGCCTTTTCCTATGGATCTTGCATTGTTTTAGTAATGAACAAGAATATGCATTAACTGTGCAGTTTATTTTTTGGAAGAATCTAATAATTATTATCGATAAGTATAATCACAACACGCTTAGAAATTATATATTATCATAATGGAAAAAGTTGTCAAAGGTAAATAGTTTTGACCCAGCGGAATCGAACTGGAACTTGGTGGAGGTGAGACGCACGGTCTTGTGGTATTTTGTTTTTTTGGGCTATAATTTAGCTATATGTTTGTTTAACTTTAATATTTAATATGATATATAATATGTAATATTGTGTATTTGGAATTGCATATTCTATTAAGCTGGTGATACCCAAAGTGATATGTCAGAACCAGAGGTATTTTTCTTTTATTTTGGTGCAGCAATGACGTTGTTTTTTTATAGTTTCTACCGAGAAACTTGAGCTGCCCACTTATTTGAATCGTGTTAATTGAAGGTCAGACGGTGTTTCACATTCATTTTATATTATAATACTTGTTGGCAGTTGCCAGCGTGTAATTAACTTCTTAGTAATACAATGTAAGCATTTACTAGTGTTTTATATTTCCACACTCTTGTTGCATTCTTTGAGTTATTCAATGGTGATTAAAGATA
>NC_051424.1:4159565-4167065 GCF_015228065.2 Penaeus monodon | reverse complement strand
ACAACGATGAGGGGAGAAGCACCTGTTTTTTGTTTTTATTTTGTCGCAGGTGCCTGGGGTTTGAGGGGAGACTAGTGCCGCTCTTGATCTTTTATTCTTTAGCGCGGTTTCCCCTCTCATTTCACTCTTGACAGCGCGAACGCAGCGTCACTTCCCACACTCTGGGTCTCGTCTGTAACTCAGCACGTTCTTTGGGGTACGAACGCATGTTCCTCCTCTCCACGGTGGTCTGAAGGGGGATTCATTGTTGATTCATGGGTGAAGTTTATAAATAATAGATAAATAACAATAATCAGTGGTAGAAATAATGATGATGGTGATGATGATGATGATGATGATGATGATGATGATGATGATGGTGGTGGTGGTGGTAGTGGTGGTGATAATGAAAATAGAAATCATAACAATGATAATAATAATTAATACTAAATTAAACGTTTGGATTCTAAGCTGCTTCCTCTATACATCGAACCAACAAAGAGAGAGAGAGAGAGAGAGAGAGAGAGAGAGAGAGAGAGAGAGAGAGAGAGAGAGAGAGAGAGAGAGAGAGAGAGAGAGAGAGAGAAATCTCCACCTGTCACCATCATTAATATTGCAGTGAGTTGAAATTGTACAGTAACATTTGTTCATAACAGTTTGAACAAAGGTACATAGGGGACCAGGAAAGCTACGCACTACTGTTGAGAAAAGCGAGGGTTGGTAAATGTGAACTTTGAGACGACTTACGAGTTGCTGATGTGTATATGGAATTTTATAGTGTATTTGTTTATTTCTTAATGTTTGTAGAAATTATTGATTGCAGGACCGACATCTGATCGAAACGATGTGGAATGCTGTTGTTATTTTATACGCTTTTAGACAATTTTTCCCTTATTTATATTTTACTCTTTTCTTCCTTCATTTTTTTAAGCAATGAAAAATTATTCATTTATCAAACCTCCTCGCTCACGTGTACACCTTGTCCTTCGCCTCTCCTTTCCCAGGTGAAGCCTTTGTATAGTTCTGTCAGTCTGTCTGTCTGTCTGGCTCTCTCTCTCTCTCTCTCTCTCTCTCTCTCTCTCTCTCTCTCTCTCTCTCTCTCTCTCTCTCTCTATCTATCTATCTATCTATCTATCTATGTATTTATCTATCTATCTCGCTGTATTCTCTGTCTGCCTGTCTCTCTCTCTATTTGTCTGATGTCCCTCGCTTTCTCTCTCTCTCTCTCTCTCTCTCTCTCTCTCTCTCTCTCTCTCTCTCTCTCTCTCTCTCTCTCTCTCTCTCTCTCTCTCTCTCATCCTTTGCCCACCCCTTCTACCTCCCGCTGTCATGGGCATCCACTATTGTTTTTCTTGATAGAGTCATTCTTTATTCATTTTTCATTTTACGCGTCGTATTATTCATTCACAAAAAAAAAAAAAAAAACAGATATAAATGCACGAATGAATAGACGTTAATAAACAAGGTATCGTAAAAATTCACAGAAAAAATGATGAGAATAGTGTAAATATCGTTAAAAAAAAATAATATAAAAATAAAATTAAAATATGTATTTATTCTGATAATATATTACAAAAATATAAAAAAAATAAAAGTATATAATAATGATATAATAATATAATAATAATATATAATGATAATATAATAATAATAATCAATAATATAATAATGAATTATATAATAATGATAATATATATAATATAAATAATAAATAATATAATAGATAATAATATAATAATAATAATATATAGACATATAATATAATAATAATAATAATAATAATATATAATAATAATATAATGAATATAATAATAATAATAATAATAATAATAATAATAATAATAATAATAATAATAATAATAATAATATAATATATAATAATAATAATAATAATAATAAATAATAATAATTATATGTATATTATTGATAATGATATAATATACTATAAATAAAAATACAGAATATATCAAAGATAATATATACATTATAATATTTAAATATTTAGTTGTAAGTGACAGCTATTCCAATTGAATCAATAATCGAATTACTTAGCAATAATAATAATAATGTTATCTATCCAATCATAAATAATATTCTATAAAAAAAATATTCATATATTCCTATCTCATAAAATAATAATAACATCTTTATCAAATAATAATATCAGTAAATATGTAGGAAATAGTTAAATTGACGTTGGACAATAGGTCAAGAGAGGCCTACAAGTTTCTTATTATTTCCAATGCAGAATTATCTTCAACATGACTAACTGTCAAAGACTTTTTCATGGTAAGTTATAGACAAATATTTCGAGTCAAAGACAAATGAAAATAACCGCATATCAGTAAAAAGTAAGTAATTCATTAAGAAAAACTTAAAGGCCCCTTTACTCAATCTTTTTAATTCATATTTACACAATTTTCTACTCTAAAAATACAAATTTCACTGCCACGCATTCACAGTTGATGCAATGACAACAAACTTTACAGTTGAATATATGCAATGTGTAATGTTATCGTCACAATGTAAGTAATACTCACCGAAGTATTTAGTTCATCTTATTACTGCGATCAGTTCTCATCACAGGGTCTATAACGACGTAAAAGTTTGTTCTCACTAGCAACGTTAACTTTGTGATGTGTCAACAGCGCCAATCATAGACGATACTACAAAGAACAGAGACAGAATTCCGCCCCAGGAATATTATGAGAAGATACCTCTCCTTGTCAGAATCAATCCGCTTCTTACTTAACTGAGTTTAATATCATGTCGTCCTCAAGAGATCTCAGGGCCTCGGGAGGGGGAGGGGAGGGGGTAGTGGTAGGGAAGAGAGGGGAGAACGGGGAAAGAAGGAGGTGGAAAGAGACAGAGGGAGAGAGGAAGAGGGAAAACGTATGAGGGAGGATGGGAAGGGGAAAAGGAGGAGGAGGAAGAGAGAGAGAGAACAGTATTGTAGGTAAGGGAGGAAAGAGGGAGAGAATGTAGAAGTGGAATGGAGAGAGGGAGGGAAGGAGGGAGAGAAATGGAGTAAGGGAATGAAAAGGGAAGGGAGAATGGAAATATCCGAAGGACAGGAGAGATGGGAGAGAGAAGAAGTGGGAGAGGAGAAGAAAAAGGAAGTAAAGAGCAATACAAAGTCGTCCCTCTACGTAAATGTCACACATTGAAAATTCCCGTTCAGTCTGTCCACGGTTTTCTAGAACCGATAGTTAGTCCCGACACCGCTATCGGTTATCAGGTTTCGATATACATTAACCCCGGGTGAACGGCGGAAAGCCTGCTGTTTCTTGTATGACTCGTGATGTCATTCCTTAAGGATGTCAGGTCGGAAGAACGACTAATGGGGAACAGCCAGAGAATTCCCTGGGGGTTACTTCCATACAGCGTCTGGCAGGGATGAACCTTTTTTTGTTTATTTTATGGAGTTACTGTAGCTCTTTCGTTATCTTCATTTGCCTACGGACATTTGGGTGTGTTTTCTTCATCTTTTTGTTACAGGTATATATCATTTTAAAAATCGTATTCTTACCTTTTTCCCCTCTCTCTCTCTTGCTGTATTATCTGTCTGTCTGCCTCTCTCATTCTTTGTCTGTCTGTCTGTCTATATGGCTCTCTCACTGTTTGTCTCTCTCTCTCTTTCTCTCTCTTCCCTCCTCTCCCCCCCCCCCCCTCTCTCTCTCTCTCTCTCTCTCTCTCTCTCTCTCTCTCTCTCTCTCTCTCTCTCTCTCTCTCTCTCTCTCTCTCTCTCTCAACCGAGTAGTTATTGGCTTTAGGACTTTTGTATGTTTCCTCAAATAATCTGTATCTTTTTATCTGCTTTCTCATTTTTTTTTTATTTTCTTATCTTATTAAATAAACGGCCTTATTCCAGTCCGTGAATTAATGTGAAAATAAAAAGAATGATAAATTTTATCTTACCTAAAGCTTTTTTTTTTCCATTGTTGTGATCTTGACATATTCCAGAACCATGGATTTATGGCTTGATTTTGGAATCCCCGAATTTTCACGAAAGCATTTTTTGGAAAAAAGTTCTCGTTTTTCAGGTACTGCGTCTGGGGTCAGAAGGGCTCATCCCTGTGTGTGTGCGTGTTGTTGTGTGTGTGTGTGTGTGTGTGTGTGTGTGTGTGTGTGTGTGTGTGTGTGTGTGTGTGTGTGTGTGTGTGTGTGTGTGTGTGTGTGTGTGTGTGTGTGTGTGTGTGAGTGTGTGTGTGTTGTGTGTGTGTGTGTGTGTGTGTGTGTGTGTGTGTGTGTGTGTGTGTGTGTGTGTGTGTATTTATGTATGTATGTATATATTAAAGGTATATATATCTTTTTTTTTTCGCTATTTCTATGTCTAGTAAAGGCTGCTTCTGTCTTTGTTTTACTCCGGTATTTTTGCGTTTTGTGCGTATTCTTTTCTCTCGTTCCGTGTCCCTCACCTTTCTTGTTATTTTTTCTCTTCCCTTCTCGTTATCTCTGTTTGTCTGTCTGTCTCTCGCTCTCTGTCTGTCTGTCTGTCTCTCTCTCTATCTCTCTCTCTCTCTCTCTCTCTCTCCTCTCTCTCTCTCTCTCTCTCTCTCCTCTCTCTGTCCTTTCTGTCTCTTTGTCTATTTCCCTACCCTTATCTTTTGTCTTTGTTTATCTCTCCATCTCTATCTTTCCCTTTGCCCCCTTCTCCTCTCCTGTCCTTCCTCTCCCTTTAACACTCGATCCTTCACTTCTTTCGCTGAATAATCCAAATAATTCCAAGAACCAGAGATAGATATCGACTCACCCTTTTCCTCCCGTGCGCTCGTCCCGCCGGCTCATAAGGGAAGGGAGTTTGAAGCATCGATTTTAATTCGAAGGGACAAGTCGCTTCCTTTCTTTTTTTTTATTGGGAATTCTCTCCTTCCCATAGAACACTTTGGATTATGTCTTTAGGAAGAGGGATATATATGAAAAGGATAAAAGAAAAGTGAAAAAGAGAATTCTCTTCTCTTCATAGAGCAGTTTGGATTACGTCTTTAAGAAGAAGGATAGAAATAAGAAGGATAAAAAAAGGAAAAGTCTCACCTCTTCATACAGAGTTTGGATTATGTGGATTCTTTGAGAAGAAGGATAGAAATGAAAATAGTAAACAAAAGAAACAGAAAAAGAAAGTTGTGTTCTCTTCATAGAGCAGTTTGGACTATGTGTGGATTCTTTACGAAGAGGGATAGATATAAAAAGGATAGAAAAAAAAGATGAAGAAAATTCTATCTTCTTCACAGAGCAGTTCTGTGAATTCTTTAAGAAGAGAAGTAAGAATAAAATGGATTAAAAAAAAATCCTCCACTCATAGCACTTTAGGTTATGAAAATTCATTAAAATAATTGTTTCAGAAAAGGATAGGAACAAATCTCCCAATTCAACACTGGATTATGTAGATTCTCTAAGAAAAAATAAATTATAAGAAAGATCAATAATAAAATTTTCTCTGATTATGTAGATTCCTTATTAAAAGAGAGAGAGAGAGAGAGAGAGAGAGAGAGGGGGGGGGAGAGAGAGAGAGAGGGGGGAAGGAGAGAGAGAGAAGAGAAGAGAGAGAGAGAGAGAGAGAGAGGAAGAGAAGAGAGAGGAAAAAGGTTGAAACAAATAAAATGAAATTCATTAAAATCAAATAAAAAATGGGAAATAAGATAGACAGTAAGAAAGAAACTCTAAGGTACTCGCCTCCCCTTTTCATTTGCTGGCCCTCCGAGGTCGCCGTACCCCTCGCTCGCCCTCCTGCTGTGTGCAACTCACTATCTCTATATTACCTTGCATACTGCATATGCAATAAACGGTTTCAATAAACTGGCGCAGAAGTGATATCTTTTACTAGTAACGTACCTCTATTGTGTCCCTTTTGTTTGTATACTATACATGCATACTCAGGGGTAACCTCATACACACACATACAAACGCATGTGTATATGCACACACATACACATGTGCGCACACGCACACGCACACGCACACGCACACACACACACACACACACACACACACACACACACACACACACACACACACACAAACACACTACACACACACACACACACACACACACACACACACGTGCGCGTGCTTGCGTACAGTGTGTCTGCCTGGAAAGAAAGAAAAAAACTTATAATAACAACTGCAATTAAGCAATCACGCTTAACTGTCGCTTGTCTGTTTACTTTCAAAAACGCCAATTTTCTACGATGCCACTTAGGTAATACATATTGTAATAATGCCATCCCCCCCCCCCTCGCGCCTTTGATGGTTAAGCAAGACTCCCATTGAACGACTTCCTAGTTACCTTAAAACTACTACTAGTAAATGCCCTTTAGATTATAAGTACTAGGACTAATTAAGGGTCTCTAAACTGCTATTTAATTACCTTAAAACTAGTACTTGAATATATCTAAACCTAATGACCTTAAAACTAATATTAGGTGAGTTTGATAAACGTCTGCTAAATGTACGTAAAGTCACCGCTTAATTATCCTTAAACTACTACCTTTAGGATCTTTAAACTACTACTAAATGACCTTGAAACTGCTACTTCTTAATGACTTTCAAATAGCTACTAAATTGCTTTAAATCTGTATTTGATAATCCGTAAAATACTATTTAATGACCTTTAAACTGCTACTTATAACGTTAAAATAATACTAAGGACCTTAAAACTACTACTTGTGACCTTAAAAATACTCCTAATGACCTTAAAACCACTACTTAATAACCTTAAATACTAAGCTACTTATGACCTTAAAATAATACTTATGACCTTAAAACACTACTTAATATCCCAACACTGCTACTTAATGACACAAAAAACCGCAACTTAAAGACCATAGAACTAGTACCCAATGACCTTTGGATACCTAATGACCCTCATAACCTTCAACTCGCTGACCCAATTAAGCCCCGCAAAATCAACAGGAAAAACGGGTCACTCCTTATCAAATACAACCCCGTCCTTCTGACCTTTTTTTTTTCCCTTCCCCTCGGCGATGGATGCTGCAACGGACGCTCCTCTCACGCCCTCGAGAACACTTGGGAAAACGCCAGAGAGAAGGGGGAAAAAAAGCGGAAAAATGTTTATTTCTTGGCGAGAGGAGAAAGGGTCTCTGTGATGCAGGACTGTCGCCTCTGTGGTTTATGTGTGTCTTTTGTGCCTTCGTGATGGAGGAGGACAGGTTAACTCTCCTGTGGGAAGTTACCTGAAAGGAGCTCTCGGGACGTGGGAGAAAGAGGGAAAAGAGAGAGAGAGAGAGAGAGAGAGAAAGGGGGAAGGAGGGAGGGAGGGAGGGAGGGAGGGAGGGAGGGACGGATGGTTAGAAGAGAGGAGGAGAGGAGGGAGGATGGTAGGAGAGGAGGAGGAGGAGGAGGAGGAGGAGAGGAGGAGGAAGAGGAGGGAGGGAAGGAGGAGGAAGGAGAGAGGAAGGAGGAGAGGAGGGTGTAAGGAAGAGAGGAGGAGGGGAGGAGGGGGATTAAGAAGGAGAGAGAGAAGGAGGGAGGGGGAGGGGAGGTAGGATGATGGGGGGAGAA
>NC_051424.1:4145295-4147795 GCF_015228065.2 Penaeus monodon | reverse complement strand
TGAAAAATACATAAACGGGGGTGATTGAAGGGAAAATATGGAAAAATGTAAAGAGGCTTCCCCGGTAGTACCTTTTAACGTCAGTGTGAACATAAAGAAATCTTTCTATTGTAGAACCTAATTTTACCAACTGGTTATCTTAGCTAAAATTTTTATAACTTAAACACTTCCTGCGCCCAAGCAGCAAAAATTGGTTATCTTTTTACAGGAGTAGGTAAAATATTCAGTGATGTACCTCGTCTTTTGCCCCTTTTCTGGGAAAACATGTTTAGACTAGGGGGTGCTCAAAAGTACGCCCAAACAACCAGCCGTAACAATTAAATATATATAATATTTAATAAATAATATATAATACAAGTATATAAAATTTTTATATATAAAAAATTATAATATATTATAATATATATTATATAATAAAAGTTATATATATATATATATATATGTATGTATATATATACATATATATATAATATTATATATATTTTTATATATATATTTAATTTTATTTATATATTATTATATATATATACATAAATATAAAAAACACACACACACACCACACACACACACAATATATATATATAAAATTTTTTATATATATTATAATTAATTTTACATATATATTTATATATTATATATATATATATATATAATATATATAATATATATATACACACAACACCCCACACACACACACACACACCAACCCCACACACACCACACAACACACAGTATTTATGTGTATATATTATATATATTTTATTTATATAATATATATATATATATATTTTCTATAGGGTATATGTTATATATAAAATATATTATATTTATATTTTAATGATATAATTATATATATAATATAATATATATATATATATATTTTTGTGGTGTGTGTGTGTGTGGGCGGTGGGTGTATGTGTGTATTTGTGTGTTGTGTATATATATTTTATTATAAAATATATAATATATATATTTTATAATTATTATATTTTATATATATATATATATATATTATTTAACCCCACCCCACACACCACCCCAAAAACCACACACACACAAAACACAATATATATATATATTTTCTATATATATTATATATATTTTATATATATATTATATATAAATAAAAGAGAGAAAGAGAGAGAGAGGGGAGAGGGAGAGGGGAGAGGGGGAGAGAGAAGAGAGAGAGAGGGGGAGAGAGGAGAGGGGAGAGGAGAAGAAAGGGGGGGAAAGGGGGGAAAGAGAGGGGAAAAAGAGAAAAGAGGGGGGGGAGAGAGAGAAGGAAAAAAGGAGAGAGAGAAAAAAAAAGAAAAACCAAAAGGAAGAGAGCTACCCCGAAACAAAAGCGGGAAAGGGGGAAAAAAAAAGGAAGACGGGAGGGGTTTTCAAACTGTGTTTATTTTTTAGGGCCCCGGCCTCTCGCGTGCCGGGGGAAAAAATCGGAAAACCTCGGTCCAGCTGTTTGGAATTTTTCCGTGCACGCCATACCCGATCGTTAGGATCTTAAATATTTCTGTGCTTTTTCCCGTTTCAGCAAAGGGAAAAACCTCGAGGGAAAAGGGCCCAGCTGAGAACAGAATTTCGAAAAAAGGTGAAAAATGAAGGAGGGGGAAATGTTTAAATTGGAGGGGGGATAAGGGAAAATGATAATAACAGGAATTTTAGAAATAAAAAATAACGAAAAGCAAAAACAGTAAACATTAATAATAAAAATCAGCAATATGATAATAGTGATATGATGAAAAAAAAATGAAAAAAAATGGGCAGTGATAAAGAAAACCAGGGGCCAATAATGCTGATAATGGGAAAAAAAGTTAATTAAAAAAAATAAAGACAAAAAAGGTAACACTAATAACAAAATAAAAATGATGAATATGATGATAATAGTAAAGTGATATTAGTAATAAATTATAGCAAAAATTTTAATAAGGTTTTTCAGTACACGATAGTAAAAATAATGTCGTTTTTCATTTATACTTTTACTGTCTTAATTATTACTATATCAAATCCCCATGTAATCAAACACTGCCCCAACCCCACTTCCCTTTTTTGCAATTGCCCTTTAACTGTTTGTCCCCTTTGAATATCCCGTTTTGGGGGCATCCCTTTAAGAAATACCTCGTAGTACCGATCTTGCCTGGAAATGGAAAAGCCTTACCCAGCATAACCCCCAGGTCAGCTCGGGACGCGAAAAGCTGGGAAATACCAAAGTTAATATGACAGCAAACCTAGTCATCATTCTATGCTTTAAAAGTAAAAACTTAGTTATATAATATATATTATATATATATAGATATATAATATAATTTTATATATATATATTTTATATATATATATATATTTTATAGTATTTATGTATGTGTGTGTGTGTGGGTTTTAAAATACATATGCATTCATATATACATAAAATACATAAAATGCATTATATATATGTTGTATATGTAATATATATATAATAAATATATTTAAATTATATATAATATATATTTTATATATATAT
>NC_051424.1:4135635-4145195 GCF_015228065.2 Penaeus monodon | reverse complement strand
AAGAAGGAAGGAGGAAAGGGAGAGAGTGAGGGAGGAGGGAGAGAAAATGGAGTAAGGAATGAAAGGAAGAGAGAATGGAATTCCGAAGGAAAGGAGGATGGAGAGAGAAGAAGTGGAGAGAGGAGAGAAAAGGAATAAAGAGCAATACAAGTCGTCCCTCTACGTAAATGTCACACATTGAAAATTCCCGTTCAGTCTGTCCACGGTTTTCTAGAACCGATAGTTAGTCCGACACCGCTATCGGTTATCAGGTTTCGATATACATTAACCCGGGTGAACGGCGGAAAGCCTGCTGTTTCTTGTATGACTCGTGATGTCATCCTTAAGGATGTCAGGTCGGAAGAACGACTAATGGGGAACAGCCAGAGAATTCCCTGGGGTTACTTTCCATACAGCGTCTGGCAGGGATGAACCTTTTTTGTTTATTTTATGGAGTTCTGTAGCTCTTTCGTTATCTTCATTTGCCTACGGACATTAGGGTGGGTTTTCTTCATCTTTTTGTTACAGGTATAATTCATTTTAAAAATCGTATTCTTACCTTTTTCCCCTCTCTCTCTCTTGCTGTATTATCTGTCTGTCTGCCTCTCTCATTCTTTGTCTGTCTGTCTGTCTATATGGCTCTCTCACTGTTTATCTCTCTCTCTCTTCCCTCCTCTTCCTCCCCCCCCCCACCCCCCCTCTCTCTCTCTCCTCTCTCTCTCTCTCTCTCTCTCTCTCTCTCTCTCTCTCTCTCTCTCTCTCTCTCTCTCTCTCTCCTCAACGAGTAGTTATTGGCTTTAGGACTTTTGTATGTTTCCTCAAATAATCTGTATCTTTTTATCTGCTTTCTCATTTTTTTTATTTTCTTATCTTATTAAATAAACGGCCTTATTCCAGTCCGTGAATTAATGTGAAAATAAAAAGAATGATAAATTTTATCTTACCTAAAGCTTTTTTTTTCCATTGTTGTGATCTTGACATATTCCAGAACCATGGATTTATGGCTTGATTTTGGAATCCCCGAATTTTCACGAAAACATTTTTTGGAAAACATTTTCAGGTACTGCGTCTGGGGTCAGAAGGGCTCATCCCTGTGTGTGTGCGTGTGTGTGTGTGTGTGTGTGTGTGTTGTGTGTGTGTGTGTGTGTGTGTGTGTGTGTGTGTGTGTGTGTGTGTGTGTGTGCGTGAGTGTGTGTGAGTGTGTGTGTGTGTGTGGTGTGTTTGTGTGGTGTGTGTGTGTGTGTGTGTGGTGTGTGTGTGTGTGTGTATTTATGTATGTATGTATATATTAAAGGTATTATATATCTTTTTTTTTTTTTTTTTTGCTATTTCTATGTCTAGTAAAGGCTGCTTCTGTCTTTGTTTTACTCCGGTATTTTGCGTTTTGTGCGTATTCTTTTCTCTCGTTCCGTGTCCCTCACCTTTCTTGTTATTTTTTCTCTTCCCTTCTCGTTATCTCTGTTTGTCTGTCTGTCTCTCGCTCTCTGTCTGTCTGTCTGTCTATCTCTCTCTCTCTCTCTCTCTCTCTCTCTCTCTCCTCTCTCTCCTCTCTCTCTGTCCTTTCTGTCTCTTTGTCTATTTCCCTACCCTTATCTTTTGTCTTTGTTTATCTCTCCATCTCTATCTTTCCCTTTGCCCCCTTCTCCTCTCCTGTCCTTCCTCTCCCTTTAACACTCGATCCTTCACTTCTTTCGCTGAATAATCCAAATAATTCCCAGAACCAGAGATAGATATCGACTCACCCTTTTCCTCCCGTGCGCTCGTCCCGCCGGCTCATAAGGGAAGGGAGTTTGAAGCATCGATTTTATTCGAAGGGACAGTCGCTTCCTTTCTTTTTTTTTATTGGGAATTCTCTCCTTCCCATAGAACACTTTGGATTATGTCTTTAGGAAGAGGGATAGATATGAAAAGGATAAAAGAGAAGTGAAAAAGAGAATTTTCTTCTCTTCATAGAGCAGATTGGATTACGTCTTTAAGAAGAAGGATAGAAATAAGAAGGATAAAAAAAGGAAAAGTCTCACCTCTTCATACAGCAGTTTGGATTATGTGGATTCTTTGAGAAGAAGGATAGAAATGAAAATAGTAAACAAAAGAAACAGAAAAAAGAAAGTTGTGTTCTCTTCATAGTGCAGTTTGGAGTATGTGTGGATTCTGTACGAAGAGGGATAGATATAAAAAGGATAGAAAAAAAAGCTGAAGAAAATTCTATCTTCTTCACAGAGCAGTTCTGTGAATTCTTTAAGAAGAGAAGTAAGAATAAAATGGATAAGAAAAAAAAATCCTCCACTCATAGCACTTTAGGTTATGTAAATTCATTAAAAGAATTGTTTCAGAAAAGGATAGAAAAAAAATCTCCCAATTCAACACTGGATTATGTAGATTCTCTAAGAAAAAATAATTATAAGAAAAGATCATAATAAAATTTCTCGATTAGGGTAGATTCCTATAAGAGAGAGAGAGAGAGAGAGAGAGAGAGAGAGAGAGAGAGAGAGAGAGAGAAAAGAGGGGAGAGAGAGAGAGGGGAGAGAGGGGAGAGAGAGAGAGAGAGAGAGGAAGAGAGAGAGAGAGAGAGGAAGAGAGAGAGAGGAAAAAGGTTGAAACAAATAAAATGAAATTCATTAAAATCAAATAAAAAATGGGAAATAAGATAGACAGTAAGGAAGAAATTCTAAGGTACTCGCCTCCCCTTTTTTCATTTGCTGGTGCTCCGAGGTCGCCGTACCCCTCGCTCGCCCTCCTGCTGTGTGCAACTCACTATCTCTATATTACCTTGCATACTGCATATGCAATAAACGGTTTCAAAAAACTGGCGCAGAAGTGATATCTTTACTAGTAACGTACCTCTATTGTGTCCTTTTGTTTGTTTTACTATACATGCATACTCAGGGGGAAAACCCCATACACACACATACAAACGCATGTGTATATGCACACACAATACACAGTGCGCACCCACGCCCCCCAAAACGCACAAAGCACACGCACACACACACACGTGCGCGTGCTTGCGTACAGTGTGTCTGCCTGGAAAGAAAGAAAAAAACTTATGATAACAACTGCAATTAAGCAATCACGCTTAACTGTCGCTTGTCTGTTTACTTTCAAAAAAGCCAATTTTCTACGATGCCACTTAGGTAATACATATTGTAATAATGCCATTCCCCCCCCCTCGGGCCTTTTATGGTTAAGCAAGACTCCCCTTGAACGACTTCCTAGTTACCTTAAAACTACTAGTAAATGCCCTTAGATTATATTTCCAGGACTAATTAAGGGTCTCTAAACCCGCTATCTAATTTCCTTAAAACTAGTACTTGAAATATCTAAACCTAATGACCTAAAAACTAATATTAGGTGAGTTTGAAAAACGTCTGCTAAATGTACGTAAAATCACCCTTTAATTATCCTTAAACTACTACCTTTAGGATCTTTAAACTACTACTAATGACCTTGAAACTGCTAAATTCTTAATGACTTTTAAAAACTACTAAATTGCTTTAAATCTGTTTTTGATAAACCGTAAAATATATTTAATGACCCTTTAAACTGTACTTATAACGTTTAAAACTAATACTAAGAACCTTAAAACTACTACTTGGACCTTTTAAAAAATACTCCTAAGACCTTAAAACCCCTACTTAATAACCCTTTAAAAATGCTATTTTGACCCTTAAACTGTACTATGACTTAAAATAATACTTATGACCTTAAAAGCACTACTTAATGATCCCAACACTGCTACTTAATGACACATAAAACTGCAACTTAAAGACCATAGAACTAGTACCCAGTGACCTTCAACTCGCTGACCCAATTAAGCCCCGCAAAATCATCAGGAAAAACGGGTCACTCCTTATCAAATACAACCCCGTCCTTCTGACCTTTTTTTTCCTTCCCCTCGGCGATGGATGCTGCAACGGACGCTCTCTCACGCCCTCGAGAACACTTGGGAAAACGCCAGAGAGAGGGGAAAAAAAGCGGAAAAATGTTTATTTCTTGGCGAGAGGAGAAAGGGTCTCTGTGATGCAGGACTGTCGCCTCTGTGGTTTATGTGTGTCTTTTGTGCCTTCGTGATGGAGGAGGACAGGGGTTTAAACCCCTCCCGTGGGGGAAGGTTTCCTGAAAGGAGTTCGGGACGGGGGAGAAAGAGGGAAAAGAGGGGAGGGGGAGGAGAGGAGAAAGGGGGAAAGGGGGGAAGGAGGGAGGGGAAAAAGGAAGGGAAGGGGAAAGGGGGGAGAGGGGAAAGGGGGAGAGAGTTTGGGAAAGGAAAAAGGGGAAAGGGATAGGGGGGGGAAAGAATAGAAAAGGGAAAAAGAGAACCAAAAGGGAAAACCCGATTTTCCCCCTAACATCAGAAGAAAAGCAAACAACGAAACCCCTTCTGTCACTAAATACAATCGAAAACAACAACAACAACAACAACGACAACAACAACAACAACAAAAAACAAAAAACGACAAAAAACAACAAAAACAACGACAACAACAACAAAAAACAACAACAACAACAAAAACAACAACAAAAAAAACAAAAAAACAACTACCCCAAAAACAAAACAACAAACAACGACAACAACAACAAAACAACAACCCACGAAAAAATAAAAAGAATAATAATAACCTCGGGGTTCTGCAGGGGCACTCCCGAACCCCGGAAAAACTGGAGAGAGAGAAAAGGAAAGTGATTTGTCAAAAGCAGCGGAAGAGAAAGTAGACATTTTCGCCCCGCGGTCCCCGAAGAGGCTGCGAAAGAGCCTCGTATGGGAGGGAGGGTCAGGGAGGATCTGCTGCAAATGTAACCTTGGTCTGTTCTTGTTCTGTTCTTTTTTTGTTTGGTTTGTTTGGTTTTTTTTTTTGGTTTGTTTGGTTTGTTTTTGTTTGGTTTGTTTTGGGTTTTTTTTGTTTGGTTTGTTTTGGTTTGTTTTGGGTTTGGTTTGTTTGGTTTTTTGTTTTGGTTTTTTTTTGTTTGGTTTTGTTCTTGTTTTGGTCTTTTTTTGTTTGGTTTGTTATTGTTTGGTTTTTGTTTCTTTTTTTGGGTTTTTGTTTTGTTTGGTGTGGTTTTTTTGTTTGGTTTGTTTTGTTTTGGTTGTTTTTTTTGGTTTTTTTTGTTCTGGGATTGTTTTGTTTTTGGTTTTTGTTTTGGGTTTGGTTTTTTTTGTTTTGGTTTGTTTTGTTTGGTTTGGTTTGTTTGGTTTGTTTTGTTTGGTTTGTTTTGGGGTTTTTTTGGGTTGTTTTGTTTGGTTTGTTTTTATTCTGGTATTGTTCTTGTTCGGTTTGTTTTGGGTTTGGTTTGGTTTTTTTTGGTTTGTTTTGTTTGGTTTTTTTTTTTTTGGTATTGTTTGGGTTTGGTTTTTTGTTTGGTTTTTTTGTTTGGCGTCTTTTTTTTGGGGTTTTTTTTGTTTGGTTTGTTTTGTTTCTGGTCTTTTTGGTCTTGGTTTTGTTTGGGTTTTTTTTGTTTGGTTTGTTTTATTTGGTTTTGTTATGGTTTTGTTTTGTTTTGGTTTGTTTTGTTTTGGTTTGGTTTTGTTATGGTTTTGTTATGGTCTTTTTTTGTTTGGTTTTGTTTTTTGGGTTTTTTTGTTTGGTTTGGTTTTTGTTTGGTTTTGTTATTGGGGTTTTTATGTTTGGTGGTTTTTTTGTTTTGGGTTTGGGATTGGGTTTTCTTGTTTTTTTTTGGTTGGTTTTGTTCTGGTTTGTTTTGTTTGAGTTTTGTTCTGGTTATTGGTTTTGTTTGGTCTTGTTTTTGTTTGGTTTTGTTTTGTTTGCTTTTGTTTGGTTTGTTTTGTTTTTGGTTTGTTTTGTTCTGGGCTTTTTTTGTTTGTGGTTTTTGTTCTTGTTTGGTCTTGTTTTGTTTTGGGTTTTTTTATTTTTTAGGGCTTTTTTTGGTTTTGTTCTTGTTTGGCTTTTTTTGTTTTTGGTCTTGTTCTTGTTTTTGGGTTTTTCTTGTTTGGGTTTTTCTTTTTCTGGTTTTTGTTTCTTATTCTGGTCTTGTTCTTGTTCTGGTCTTGTTCTTGTTTTGGTGTTTTTCTTGTTTGGTCTGTTTTTGGTGTTGTTTTGTTTGGTCCCGTTATTTTTTGGTTTTTTTTTTGTTCGGTTTGTTTTTTATTTGGGTTTTTTCCCTTTTTTGGTTTGTTCTTGTTTTGTTTTTGGGTTTTTTTTTGTTTTGGTTTGTTTTGGGTTTGGTCTTGTTTTGGGTCTTGTTTGGTTTGTTCTTGTTTTGGTTTTGTTTTTTGTTTTTTTGGTTTGTTATTGTTTTGGTTTTTTTTTATGGTTTTTTTTTGTTTTTTTTTTGTTTTTTTGTTTTGTTTTTTGTTCTTTTTTTTTGGTCGGGTTTGTTTTTGTTTTTGGGGTGTTTTTTATTTTTTATTTTTTGGGTTTTTTCTTTTGGTTATTTTTGGGGCTTGTTTTGTTATGGTCTTTTTTTGTTTGGTTTGTTTTTGGGTTCTTTTTTCTGGGTTTTTCTTGTTTGGTTTTTTTTTGTTTCCCGGGTTTGGTCTTGTTTTTTTTGTTCTGGTCTTGTTTTGTTTTTGGGTTTTTTTTTGTTCTGGTTTTATTTTTTTGGTCTTGGGCTGTTTTTCTTTTTTCTTTTTGGTTTGTTCTTGTTTTGGTCTTTTTATGGTCTTGTTCTTGTTCTGGTCTTGGGTTTGTTATGGCTTTTTTTTCTTTTTTTTTTGGTTTGTTTTTGTTCTGGTCTTGTTTTTTTTATTTTGGGGGTTTTTTTTGTTCTGGGGGTTTTTTTGTTCTGGTCTTGTTCTTTTCGGTCTTGTTTTGTTCTGGGTTTTTTTGTTTTCTTGGGTTTTGGGTTTGGGGTTTTTTTTGGTTCCCTTTTTCTTTTATGGTCTTGTTCTTTTTTGGGTTTTTTTTGTTCTGGCTTGTTCTTGTCTGGTCTTTTTTTGTTTTGGTTTGGGTTTTTGTTTTTTGGTTTTTTGTTCTTTTCGGTTTTTGTTCTTGTTTGGGTTTTCTTTTGGTTTTTGGTTTTTGGTTTTTGGTCTTGTTCTTGTTCTGGTCCTTTTTCTTTTCCGGTTTTCTTGTTATTGGGTTTTTGGGTTTGGGGTTTGGGGTTCCTTTTTTGGTCTTTTTTTTGTTTTGGTATTGTTATTTTTTGGTTTTTTTTTTTTGTTTGGTCTTGTTCTTTTTTTGGTTTTGTTCTTGGTTCTGGGCTTGTTCTTGTTCTGGTTTTGTTTTTTTGGTTTGGTTTTTGTTTGGGGCTTTTTCTTGTTTGGTCTTTTTCTTGTTTGGTTTGTTTTGTTTGGTCTTGTTCTGGTTTTTGTTTTGTTCTGGTTTTGGGTTTTTGTTTGGTTTTTTACGGTTTGGGGCTTTTTCCGGTTTTGGTTTTTTGTCCCGGTTTGTTCTTGTTTTGGTTTTTTGTTTTTTTTTTTTTGTTTGGTTTTGGTTTTGTTTTGGGCTTGTTCTTTTCTTGGGTTTTGGTTTTGTTTTCTGGTCTGTTCTTTTCTGGTCTTGTTTTTTTTGTTTAAAGGTCTTGTTCTTTTTGGTTTTTTTTTTGTCTTGTTTTGGGTATTTTGGGGTTTTTTTTTGTTTTGGTTTGTTCTTGGGTTTTGGTTTGGGTTTTTGTTTGGGCTGTTCTTTTTTTTGGTCTTGTTTTTTGGGGTTTCTCCGGTCTTTCTTTTCTGGTCTTGTTTTTTTCTGGTTTTTCTTTCGTTCTTGTTAGGGCTTTTGGCTTTTTATTTTTGGTTTTTGTTTGGTTTTTGGCGTTTTTTTTTTCCCCGGGCTTTTTGTTCTTTTTCTGGGGTATTTTATTGGGTTTTGGTTTTTTTGGGCTTTTTGGTTTGTTTTTTCTGGGCTTGTTTTTTTTTTGGGGTTTTGGGTTTTGGTTTTGTTTTTTTTGGGGTTTGTTTTTGTTTTGGTTTTTTTTTTTTTGGTTTTGTTTTGGTTTGTTTTTTTTGGTCTTGTTTTGTTTGGTTTTTTCTTTTCTGGTTTTTGGGTTTTTTCTGGTCCTTTTTTCTTGTTTTGGTTTTGTTCTTTTTCTGGTTTTTGTTTTCTTGTTCTTTTTGGGTTTTTTTTTTTTTTTTGGTTGTTTTGGTTTTGTTTTTGTTCTGGATTGTTCTTGTTTGGGCTTGGTTTTTGTTCTGGGTTGGTTTTTTGTTTTGGCCAGAGGGAGGCGAGGGAAGGGGGGGGGAGTTTGGGGGGAGGGGGGGGGGAAGGTTTGCCGGGGGAAGGGGGGGGGAAAAAAAGGGGGGGAAAGGGGGGGGGGGGGAAAAAGGGAGGGGGGGGGGGGGGGGGTTGGGGGGGGGGGGGGGGGGGGAGCGGGAAGTTTTTTTGAGGGGGAGAGAGAGAGGAAAAAGAGGAGAGAAAGAAAGAAAGAAAGAAAGAAAGGAATAAGAAAGAAAGAGAAAAAAGGGAAAAAAGAAAAAAAGAAAGAAGGAAAAAAGAAACAAAAAAAGGGGGGGGGGGAGGGAGGAGGGAGAGGGGGAGGGAAAGGGGAAGGGAAAAAGAGAGGAGAGAGAGGAGAGAAAAGGGGGGGAGAGGAGAGAGAGAGGAGAGGGGGAAAAGAGAGGGGAGAGAAAGAAAGAAAAAAAGAAAGGGAAAAAAAGGAAAAAAAAGAAAAGGAAAAGGGGGGGAATAAAGGGGGAAAAAAAGAGGGAAAAAAAGGAAAGAAGAGAAGGGGGGGGGGGGGGGAAAAAAGAAGGAAAAAGAAAAAAAAAGGGGGGGGGGGAAAAAAAAAAAAAAAAAAAGAGGGAGAGGGGGGGAGAAGGGGAGAGAGAGAGGGAGAGGAGAGAGAGAGAAAAAAGGGGGGAAAAAGGAAAAAGAGGGGGAGGGGGAAGGGGGGGGAGAGAGAGAGAGAGAGAGAGAGAGAGAGAGAGAGAGAGAGAGTCAAAGTCAAAGTCAAAGTCAAAGTCAAAACACTTCATTCCATTAATTACAATGGTTCTTCTTTTTACATAGATAGTGACATCGTACAGTAATACAGAATACGTAGAAACAATAGTAAGTACATTGGTTGGAGATAAAATAGAATAGAATAAGATGGTCACATCACTAGAAATAGTGTTACATGGTTTTGCATTGAATTTGAAAGGCTGGTGTCATTGACAATCTAAAAGATGTTCCTTTTGAAATTTCCTTTTGAAAGAGAGAGAGAGAGAGAGAGAGAGAAAGGTTTAAAAGTTGGTTTAAAAAATATTAAATAAATCATTGCATATTTCAGCAGTTTTTAATGCTATAAATATTTTGTAACATATGGTTGACTTTGATCTCGATATTGTGAAATAAAGGCATAGCATTATATTCAGTCTATCACAAATACTACAAAAGATCCTATCAAATAACAATTACATTCACATTTTCAGCTTCACTTACATCTGCTATTAATGCATATACTAGCATTACTACGTGATTTTTTTTTCTACCGTGCGTTTACATTGTTGCTTTTGTCATAAATTATTATTGCAACGGACACTAGCAACATTATTTTTTTGCCGTTGTTATTACTCCTAACATTTCTAATTTGAAAATAATACCGGTGATATGTACAACTTCGATAAACAGATATTGTCGTATAAATGTTTGATATTAACTATAAAGAAAATATAGGTATAACTAAGTAAATAATGAAGATACGATATG
>NC_051424.1:4128435-4130935 GCF_015228065.2 Penaeus monodon | reverse complement strand
CCCACTCTTCAGCTTGGAAATCGCCAGCCTAACCTCTGTTAGGGTAGGAGGTTCCTCGCTGATGGGCGGGTCCGGCACAGGCACTGCGACATCGCTTGCATCCAAGCTAACTGTTGGAGGGTCCACCTGGTACAACTGTTCAAAATACTCAGCCCAACGTTCACGAACCCCAACATGATCTGAGATGATCCGTCCGTCCGCTGATCGGACTGCAGTCATCTGTGAGGAGGGCTTAGGTTCAGTTTTCTCAGGGCTTGGTAGGCAGGGCGAAGGTCATTTACCAAGAAATGGCCTTTGACCTCCTCAGCAAGATTCCTGATAGACTGTTCCTTGTCCCTTCTCAGCAGTGTCCGAGCCCTACGCACCATGGAACGACGCAAGACTTGATTCCCATTCAGCCGAGCCTTGCGACACGCTTCAGTGCCTCTAATGTCTCCAGGGAGATGGTATTCTGCCTGTCCTTGAGCGTACGCCAATGGACTCCTGAGCTGCCTTCGAGTGTTACGCGCTTGAAGGACTCCCACAGAGCAACTGGGTCCGTCAGGTTGCTGGTTTCTGTGAATCGGTCAGAGACTGCCGTGGCGAACCCACGGGCACACTCCTCCTCCCTTAGTCTGTCCAAGTGAAACACCTTAGGGTGGCCACTGGAGGGACGGGGAGTTTTGAAGTGGACCCGCAGGGTAGCCACAAGCAGCCTATGGTCGGTGCCACAGAACTCAGCACTCCGGTAAACCCTGCAGTTCTGAAGAATCCTCCATCGCGTGCTGACAAGAATGTGGTCGATCTCCTTGGCCACATTACCCGTATCGCTGTACCAAGTCCAGCGATGCGGGTTGGAGCGCTGGTACCAGGAGCCAGAGATCCTCATTTTCTGGACCTAGCAAAGTCCCGGAGAAGGAGGCTATTCTCGCTGCTGGGATCAGCTCCCGAGCCATGGGGGCCGACAGACATCTCGTAGCCAGCTCGGTCACAGCCGGATACCGCATTGAAGTCGCCCAGAACAATGCGAATGTCTCGCCGGGGGCAATCGTCTGCCACTGATGCGAGTTTGGCGTAGAAAGCCTCTTTCACATCGGTTTTATATGCATCGGTAGGAGCATATACAGCAATAAGAGACAAGAAGCCAAAAGCATGCTTCAGTCTCAGTGCCATGATACGCTCATCAACCGGTGTCACCTCGACTACCGCGGGCTGAAGTCGACTGGAGATGGCTATGGCTACACCCTGGAGGTGGTGACCATCGCTACGGCCCGACCAGTAGTAGGTGTAACCACCCACACTGATCGTGCCGCTACCAGGTCTTCTCACCTCTGAGAGGGCAGCCACCTCAACTCCCAGTCACTTCAATTCCCGCGATAGCAGAGGTAACCGCTCATCCTGCCGCAAGGACCGGATGTTCCAAGCGCCTACCCGGAAAGCACGCCTGAGGTTAAGCCTCGGGTGGTCACTCCGGGTGCACGCCACCTCTGCCGCCCCCGCCAACACAGCCCCAAATAAAGGGGGTCGGCAGGCTGTGGGACCGCCTATCCACCTGTGGGGTTCCCGAGGGCTTTCCCCCACAAGCTTCATGGTGGGTTGGCGCCTGCCGGGGCGCAGGCGGGACGAATAACTCTCGTTCCAATCCTGCACCCCGACATTTGCCCTCCCAGCGGGACCCACAGCCCGCCTTACTTGCTGGGTGAGAGGGACAACACCCCTCCCCCCAGCATTTCCATTTATGTGCGACGTTGCCAGAGGGTCATTCTGGGGGGAGGAGGACTGGCAAGGCCCACCTCCCCCGAGCCGCCCCATTACCCCAGGGTGGCTAGGGGGCAGGAGTTGGTACGAAGCCAGAGCGTGTCCACACGCCGGTGGGCCATAACTCCGTACCTCTAGGGCCTCTTACTGCTCCGAGATATAAGTATTTATATATGTATTTATATATGTATTTATATATGTATTTATATATGTATTTATATATGTATTTATATATGTATTTATATATGTATTTATATATGTATTTATATATGTATTATATATATGTATTTATATATGTATTTATATGTATTTATTGTATTTTATTATATATGTATTTATATATGTATTTATATATGTATTTATATATGTATTTATATATGTATTTATATATGTATTTATATATGTATTTATATATGTATTTATATATGTATTTATATATGTATTTATATATGTATTTATATATGTATTTATATATGTATTTATATATGTATTTATATATGTATTTATATATGTATTTTATATGTATTTATATATGTATTTAATATGTATATGTAATATGTATATGTGTATTATTACATTATACTATATGTTAGAAGAATTAGATGCGTGCTGCTCCTTACCTAACAGGTTCTTTGGAGTGTTGCTGCTACTTGCTGCACGTATCATGCTCTTCAGTACTGCTGTAGATTATGCGTACTTGATCATGTGTGAACTGATGTTTTTTTGTGTGTGGTGTTGTGTGTGTGTGTGTGTGTGTGTGGTG
>NC_051424.1:4112996-4122996 GCF_015228065.2 Penaeus monodon | reverse complement strand
TAAAATGAAAATGGTAATTTTTAATATTTCACGGAAAGGGAAGTATTTTTATCTTGTATCACAGTGGTAATGAATAGTCCATCATTGCGTAACTTATTGTTCATTGATTTATCACATATGCACTTAAACACACACACACACACACACACACACAACATCGGGCTCACCCACAGGAACACACACACACACACACGCGCGCGCGCACACTGACTCACACACACACACATTAACACACCCCCACCACCAACACTTACACACACACCACCCACACCACACACAACACACACACACACGACACGCACCACCACACACAAACACACTTCTAACACACACACACACACACACACTTTCAGAAACACATAAACATATACACATACATGTATAAATACAGTTATACCACAGAACATAAATGTACCGCCTCAGTTATCTACACAATTCCACTAAAAAGCACTCATCATTTACATATGTATAGACACGCTAATTATGTGAGAATGTGGAATACCATATACCATGTGTATATTTCGTGACCTTTTAGGGCAGATTTCTATTCACGGAGTTTATAGTTAAGTATCTACAGTTAGCGTTCGTACGAAAGTTCTATAAGCCTATAAGCCAAATTAAACATCTAGAGTTACATTTTTTCCGAGAAATCTTCCGATCCCACCTAATACTCTTTCGCAAAACGTACTTCTCTCCAAAAAAGTTGTTTGCTGTATATGTTTATGTTCATATTCTAGACAATTTCCGCCAGCACGTCCACTATGTTTTTGGAGCAGTGTGACTCTCTGCAACGGTAGTGACACAACGCGTATATACATATATATATATAATATGAATATAATTATATATATATATATATATCTATATATATATTAATATCTATATATATATTAGTCTATACATCTATATATATATATATAATATATAATATATATATAATAATATAAACAATATGCGTATATAATGGATCTATATATATATATAGTATACCATCTATGCGTATGCTATCGATCGTCCTATCATCAGTGGTCTACTCTCATCAGTGAGGGTCATAGGGTGCGGGAATCCGGGTAAGGTCAATGCGAAATATAGGGATGTAAAGGGTAATCAACATAAAGAGGTATAAATAGCGAGAGGATATGGTGGGCGGTATGTGAATCAGTGTGAGTGTGGAAAGGTTGTATATGTGTGTGCTATTGGGATTTCGTTGTTTCGGTCTGTGATTGTATGTGGTGTGTCTACGTTATTATGTCTGTTATGTGTGTTATGTGATTATGTCAGTTGTATTGATATGCTTTTGTACAGTTAGTGTATCTTGTTGGCAACGTAGGTGTGTATATTATGATCTATTTTCACCTGTGTTGGTGGTGTGTGTATGATGTGGTTGGTGTGTGTGTTGTGTGTGTGTTGTTTGTGATGTGTGTGTGTGTTGTGTGTGGTGTGTGTGTGGTGTGTGTTGTGTGGTGGAGTGTGTGTGATCAGATAGATAGACAGATAGAAAAACAGATTAACATAGATATTGATACACAGAAATATGCAGATTGTAGATAATAACACATAGCTGTTTACAAATTATCGAAGCAACATGCAAAAAGAAAAGTGGATAAAAAGAAAAAAGAAACAAACAGACAAACAAACAAAATCCATATCCACATATCCTCCACCCTAAAGACAAAAATAAAAACCAAAATAACGAAACAAGTCAGAATAAACACTGAAACTTATGAAGCGAAAAAAGTAAAAAGGTTTTGGGGTCACGACTTGGCACAGGCTTTCGTAACCACTGTGCTGCTCTCTCCGTAGTGCGCTGGAACTAAGTCACAAAACCCTAGGATGATTATGATGTATGTGCGAAGGAGGCAAAACGCTTTTGCTTTCCTGTGTTTGGCGGTTGTGAGAGGAGGATCGAGGGAGGCGAGGGAGGGGAGGAAGGTGGAATAGAGAGAGGAGGAATAGAGATAGAGAGGGGAAAGGGAGAGGAGAAGGAAGGGAGGGAGGGAGGGCAGAGAAAGAAGAAGAAGGATAGGAAGTGGAGGAGGAGGAGGAGGAGGAGGAGAAGGGGAGGAAGGAGGGAGGATGGAGGAAGGGAAGGGATGGAGGGATGAAGGGAGGGAGGAGGGAAGGAAGGGAGGGGATGGAAGGAGGAGAGAGGGAGAGAGAAGGAAAGGGTGGGAGAGATAGATAGATAGAGAGATAGAGAGAGAGAGTTAG
The DNA here is from genome assembly GCF_015228065.2 of Penaeus monodon. NCBI lineage: Eukaryota > Metazoa > Arthropoda > Malacostraca > Decapoda > Penaeidae > Penaeus > Penaeus monodon. Next base: position 4,120,785 of record NC_051424.1, on the reverse strand, counting down.
AAAGAGAGTTAGAGAGAGAGAGAGAGAGAGAGTGAGAGAGGCGAGAGAGAGAGAGAGAGAGAGAGAGAGCGAGAGAGTGGCGAGAGGAGAGAGAGAGAGTAAACCAAAACAAAAGAAAATCGATTTTAGAGGAATTCTATCGCGTTAAAAGGAATCTCGCATCACCTGGCGTATCGCCAGTGTTGCTTGATAGTGTAACATACACCGCTTTACGATTTGGAAACACCAGCGCCAAAACACAGGAAGAATAGTGAATTCTCTTTATTACAGTGGATATTTGATCTGCGTCACAATCAGCTTAGACCCACTATGCCAGGAATGCATGCAATAGGGGCTCATTGCGTGCGTGGGGAGTCTCCCTCGGCCCCCCTCCCCCTCCCCTTCTCTCTGTTCTCTGTCTCTCTGTTTGGATGGGAGGTCGATTCTGTTTCTCTTTTCTTTTTTTATCCTTTAATTCTTGTCTTGTCTGCTCTTGCTGTTTCTGTTTCTTTTCTTCGCTTCCTTTCTTTGGTCTTCTCTCTCTTCTCAGCTCCCCATGTTTTGTTTAGGTGAGAGAGAGAGAGGGAGAGAGAGAGAGAGAGAGAGAGAGAGGAGAGAGAGAGAGCGAAGAGAGAGAGAGAGGAGACGAGAGAAGAATGAGTCAAACAGAACAGACATACAGACAGACAGAGACATACAAGACATACAGACAGACAGACAGACAGACAGACAAACAAGACAGCCGACAGATAGACACGATACAGTGTAGAGGAGCGAAACAGATAGAGGAGAGAGAGAGACAAACGAAGCTCCAGTCCTTCGGATAAACCCAAAGGAAGCCTTTTTGTTCGTGAAGCTAATCGTCATCGTTACAAACCACTATGAGCATGATATTTTTCGAACATTTCCCCGTGAGTTGCGAATGTTTTGGCCTTGCTATTTGGTAAGCAATATTGGGTAAGTTTTCAAAACAGATAATGTTATGTCTAGATTTCACAAACGTTGTATTTGTAGTCCGATATATAGTATTTATAGCGTTTTTATAATATTTTATGTTTTCCTGATATCATGATTTCTTTTTTTTCTCTCATCTCTCTCTGTTTTTCTTTCCCCCTCCTCCCTTTCTCTTTTGTATATCTCGTTTTAACGCGTTTTTATCTTTGTAACGGTCATCAGCATCTGATATTGCATAATGATCCATACAGTTTAAATAGCCTTTACCCTTTCTTGGATATAATCTATCTAGTTATTTTAAAATACGTGCTCTTGGTATCATTTTTTTTTTACCTCCCCCCTCTCTCAATATATATATGTATGTATATATGTGTATATATATGTGTACACACAACACACCACACCACACACACTCCATAAAGAACACATAGGCACGAACACACACACACACGACACAAAACACACAAACAAACTACCAAGCAGACCCACCGACAACACACACACACACACACACGCATTATATATATTATATATAAATATATATATAATATATATAATATATATATATATAGTTTATAGTACTCATACCTATAACATCCTCTCTCTCTTCTCTCTCGTCTCCTCTCTCTCTCTCTCCTCCATCTCTCTCTCCATTATCTCTCTCTCTCTCTCTCTCTCTCTCTCGCGCGCTTTAACCTACTTCATATTTCCTTATTAGTTTCAAGTGTTAGCTTAGCAACTCTTAATATCCACACACACCACACACACACACACACACCCACACACCCACACCGACACACACACACACACACACACCCCACACACAGGCACACACACACACCACACATACACACCACACACACACATCCATCGAATAAGTGTCCATATATATTCCCGAGTGACCTTCTAAAAAACCATGAGGTCAAGAGATACTCTTAAGAAACGTTATAATTGAATATTTAAAGTTAAAGAATCGAAGCGGATCTAAGGCTTTAAGTTTCTCTGGTCACTACTAAACTTTTTTTTTCGGTCAAGGATATTCTTAAATTGTATCATTATCTTTTAACGAACCCTGCCCTGACGTGTTGTATTATATAATCGTTTCATGTATGCGTTGGGTGTATGTTATGTGTTGTGTATGTGTGTGTGTGTGTGTGTGTGTGTGTGTGTGTGTGTGTGTGTTTGTGTTGTGGGTGTGTGTGTGTGATTGTCAAGTGTGTGTGTGTATGTGTGGGTCTAAACTACTATCACCCAGTCCCAAGAGAAAGAGTGATTTCACCAAAATTACCTCACCAGGACTTAAACACCAGCAGCAGCTATAACAACAACACCACCACCACCGCATACACACCTACTGTACAACTGAACTCCGGACTCAATCGTACTGTTCAAAAATAGAAACAGGTCCGCGAGTGAAACAAAATCCTCGTTTCTGGAATGCCACTAAACATACAAATACATTAAGAAGGTTGTTAAGCTAAACTGCAAAAATGTAGTGATATGCACGTAGTATTTAGGCGAAAAAAAAAAACGAAGCTTATCTGAAAGAGTTTGAAAGAAAGGGTTGGGGGGGCAGAGGAAAAGGACAGAAGGAATACGGAGAAGAGGAAGGGAGAAAGAGAGAGGAGAAGGAGTAAGGAGGTGGTAGGGTTAAAGAAGGAGGTAGATGTAATAAGAAGGTATGGGAGACAGACTAGTAAGGAAATGAAAGAGAATGGTGAATGCAAAAAGAGGAAAAGTGATAATGCGAATGGAAAAACAGAGACCGATATGAAAGAAATGTGAGCAAAGAAAGAAGATATGAATGAAAAAAGGAGAAGAATAACGGAAAGATAGAACAAAATAGAGACATGAGCAAGAAGGGAAAATATATTTAATAATAAAGATATATATATATATCTATATATTATATATATATTATATAATATATAATATATATATATATATTATATTTTATATATTATAATAGTATCTCAAGGTAAGAAAACGAAGGAAAATAAAAGAGGAGAATAAGAGAAGGACAAGGAGAAAAAGCGTAATTAGAGGAAGGAGAGAGGAACAGATAGAAATAACAGAACGCTACTTTAATTAACCTCCTCCCGGCATTTATGCAATTTGCAGAACGCTTTGATTTTGCAAACCTATTTATAACTGCAACCTTAACTTCGCGCATTTTCTGAGAATCGTATTACCCACAATTTTCAGCCGAGTGGTTGAATAGCAAATGTGTATAAATACGTCAATACAGGTTAACGAAGATTGAATTTTTAACTAAGGAGAGATGTTAATGATGCGATCCTCAGATTAATTCATTGATTCTGACGAGGAAGGGAAAGAAAAAAAAAATCGGGACTTTCACTTTGTGAAGTTACCTTTTATTTAACTTTGTTTTATTTTGATTTATTATCATTATTATTATTTTATTATTGATCTACTTTGATACAGTGATACCTCTCTCTCTCTCTCTCCATCCGGTTCTCTCTCTCTCTCTCTCTTCTCTCTCTCTCTCTCTCTCTCTCTCTCTCTCTCTCTTTCTTTCTCTCTTTCTTTCCCTCTTTCTTTCTCTCTCTCTCTCTCTCTCTCTCTCTGTCTCTCTCTCTGTCTGTCTCTCTCTCTCTCTCTCTCTCTCTCTTTTCTCTCTCTCTCATTCACTCACTCACTCACTCGGCGATATTTGTTTAAACTAAATGATAGTGAAGGCTATCTTATCAGTCTATTCATATTAGTCTATCTATCCACATGTACTAAGTCTCTCTCTTTCCACATTTCACATAATCTCTTTTTCTCCTGTTCTTCAATATTCCTTTTTTGAATTAATTAATAACTTTCACTCACATCTGGCTCAGACAAATACCGCCGAACAGACCCTCAATGACATGTAGTATAGATCCTATTTGAAGTTATGCAACCGCTTCATACTGCAAGTTATTGAAAGCCCGTGAGACCGTCCCACCCTTTCTCAGGCGAAGTGACTTGAATAACATGTTTTCAGTGTTTGGCGCTCTGTGTTACGTCGATTCTTAGTCTGTGGGAAAGATTTCTCCTTGTTTTGTGTGTTTTTTCGTTATTTTCCTTTGTTTAATTCGTAATACCTAGAGAGGGAAAATGCAGGAAGGAGATGGAAATGGAGAATGGTTGAAAAATGGAAACAGGGGGGGGGGGGGGGGGGAGATAGATTTACATACAAGCGCATGTTCTCAAAACCGCACCAACATGCTCATTTTTCCTCTTTTTTTCCCAAATTGCTTTTCCACTGTGAGGAACTGTGATGTGTCCTCGCATGCAAAATACACGTACGAAGGAAAGAATCACTAACGAAGTCCTTTTTCACCCGGAATCAACTGAAAGGACGACTCTGCATCGCGACCGAAGATTAAGAGAGACAGCAAGAAAAGATTATATTCAGGTGACCGAGCAGCTCGGTTCCTTAAGTTCAGTCTGTCAGTGGATTGCGAAATAATTTCATAAAAGAATTTGCAACAAGACAGCTTCGTTGTGGCTTTTATTTTTGTTTTCATTATTATCATCATCAGTTTTATTATTCTTAATATCATTATTGTTATTGATATGTTGTTTTCGTTGCTGCTGTTATTATCAAAAGTCATTATTACTATCATTATTGCATCAGTTATATATTTATTCTAAATTTCATTAGTCTTCTTATCATTGCATCCCTACCATTTTGCAACTGTGAGTGTCATGTAAGCCTATCAGTCGCGTGCAGGCCGTAAAATCTCTTTTAATTTTGATTACCTTGTGTATATCATTATCCTTTCATCGTTTTATACGTGTTATCCGATATTGTTTTGTCCAACAGACTGCCCTTAATGTTGATATTTGATGCAAATACACACTGTTGATTTAAAACCAAGTTGATTTGTTAAAAGAAAATTACCAGATTCATTTGTTTCAAAGCAACAGCGGCAAACATCGGAGAATAACGGGATATGCACTTCAGATAATCCAGCTGTATGCACAAAACGGTTCAGCTTGAGAGCTAAGCCGTGAATGCAGCAGTCAGTTGCCGCTGCGAGGTTTTCAGCTTCTGAGTCGCTCTCTTTTTTCTCTGTTTTTCATCTGATCTATATATATATATATATATATATATATAGATATTATATAATAATATATATTATATATATATATATATATATAATACAATTATATATAATATCATATATAATATATTATATATATAATATATATATATATATATAATATATGATAATTTATAAAATATAAATATATAATATATATATATATGTATATATAACACACACACACTCTCTAAAATACACACACACACACAAACACACAGACACCACACACACACACACACACACACACACACACACACACTAGCCACCCATATATATAATTATATATATATCTATATTATATATATATATATCTATATATAATACTCCATATATATATATATATATTACATACAAGACACCAATTTTAACGAATGTAAATCAGGAATGAAGCCAAAGATACAGAATCCGCCGAGTTGGATGAACGAAACTGCTGATTGGAGACGCGAGATCTTTTGCAATTTTCCTAAAGTAATATTGAAATGGAAAAAGTCCGGTTTCCTTCCCCTTTGCACTGAGTGAAATTATTATCATATTATTTATCTTTATCTTATTGGGTCTGTGAATATAATCAATTTATGTCAGACGTTATAATTATTAGTGATAATTTGTGATGATGATAATGATGATCAGAACAATGAATTATGGATCACTATGATAATTTTTCTGTCAGTAGCATCACAGTCATACTCTACAGTGGTTATTATTCCGTTATTAAAACGATCATTATATTCCTTGTTTCAATTCTGGAATCATCATATTCGTCATTATTCATCACTACCACTGCTTCGTTGCCATTATCATATGTCTCTTAACATCATTGTCAATTCACCATTTTGAGATACCGTTTTATCATCATCATCGTTTTTTTTTTTTTATCTAATTACTCTTATCTCTCTTCATTGGTCCTTTCCTCTTGAAATAAATACAAAGAAAAACCAGAAGGCAAGTACAACAAACCACGCCACTCGCTCAGGCAGCTGTCCAGAACAGCACCACAAATGATGTCTCCATCCTCTTGTTCGTGTAGGTCAGGATTCATCCTCGGGGCTGGGATAATCAGATTGTGAATTCGAGTACGGACAGAGAAGTTCGTAGCGCTATGAACCGCGGTCGAATATCGGGCTGTATTTTTTTTTTCTTTCTATCGAAAATCTTTTTGGTGCATGCTTTTTTTCACTGTCAGCAATTGTTTTGTGATACTAATCGTCATCGGAATTTGTAATTGCATAGCTCAGACACACATACATACACACACACTAAACAACACACACAGCACTAACGCACACACACAAACACAACACACAACCAACGTTTACAAACTACCCATAAACACCACTCAACACACGCAAATACAACGCCCAACACACACAACACACATACACAAACTCATACACACAAACTCAAACCCAACAGAACACCAATAGCAACCAAATACAGGAACACACAGCCCATAAACAAAACCCTATACACACAGGCAAACTCATACACACAGAAACGTACAAACAAACAAAAACCTCTTATCCTAATCATTTGCAATGGAAAAGTGTCTGCTTTGATATCAACTTTCACCACTGTCATTTCCTGTTCCAGTCTCAGAAAGCACAAACCGGCAAAGCACCTAGACTCAGGACTAGTCCAGTCGCCAAATATCTTTTAGAGAGAGAAAAAAACAACAAAGAAATGAATAAACAGGAATATGATATAATTGAGAAAAGTCACAAAAATGGGTGGCAGCATTAAAAAAACATTGTACGGACGTTTATTAAAGGACACCAAACACATAAACATAAGCAATTTGAGTACAGATGAATTGAAGCAGAAGAAGGAATCGGAGTACTCCAGAGCACTATGAGTTCAGTTCGTCGTTTTTCCTGAGTTATTGACGCACTAATATATATCTTCAGTCTTTGATTTTATTCCAGTGTTTCAGGAGAGAGTAAGGGGAGGTAAAAAAAAAACAAAAAAAACGAAACGGCGGGAGGGAAAATTAAACTTTTTTTTTTATTCAAACGTTTTTAATAATATTTGTAAAATTAACATAAGCAATTCCAATAAATTCTGCATGGTATCTAAAATATACTCATAGTATATTACATAACTGAGCGCGGATAGAGAAAGAGAGTGGAGGGGGGGAGACTGATTCGTAGCGGGTGAGGAGAGAGAGAGAGAGAGAGAGAGAGAGGGAGGGAGGGAGAGAGAGAGCGAGAGAGAGAGAGACGAGAAAGAGAGAGAGGCAGATAGCAGAGAGGGAGGAGAGAGAGAGAGGCGCGAGAGAGAGCAGAGGAAAGGAAGAGAGAGAAGAGATAGGAGAGAGGAGAGAGATGAGAGAGAGAGGGAGGGGAGAGAGAGAGAAGAAGAGAGAGAGAGAGGAAGAGACAGGAGAGAGAGAGAGAGAGAGAGGAGAGAGAGAGAAGAGAGAGTAGAGGGAGAGGGAGAGAGAGATGAAGAGAGAGAGAGAGAGTGAGAGAGAGAGAGGAAGAGAGAGAGCGAAGAGAGAGAGAGAAGAGAGAGAGAGAGAGAGAGAGAGGAGGGGAGAAGAGAGAGAGGAGGAGAGAAGAGAGAGAGAGAGAGGAGGAGAGGAAAGAGAAAGAGAGAGAGAAGAGAGCGAGCTAGAGAGAGAGGAGACAGAGAGAAGAGAGAGAGAGAGAGGAGAGAGAGAGAGAGAGAGGAGAGAGGGGGGAGAGAGCAGAAGAGAGAGGAGAGGGAGAGAGAGGGAGAGAGAGAGAGAGAGAGAGAAAGAGAGGAGAGAGGAGTGG
>NC_051424.1:4096999-4105396 GCF_015228065.2 Penaeus monodon | reverse complement strand
AGGAGGGGGTTGTGTAGTGAAAGATCTTGTGTTGTGTGTTGTAGGTGGGGGTTCGGTTTTTATTAAGTTTTAGTATATTCAAGAGGTCCCGGGTAGAGGTGAAAGGTTTCTCCCCTCTCTCTCTCTCTCTCTCCTCTCTCTCTCTCTCTCTCCTCTCTCTCTCTTCTCTTTCTAACTCTCTCTCTCTCTCTCTCTCTCCTCTCTCTCTCTCTCTCTCTCTCTCCTCTCTCTCTCTCTCTCTCACTCTCTCTCTCTCTCTCTTCTCTCTCTCTCTCTCTCTCTCTCTCTCTCTCTCTCTCTCTCTCTCTCTCTCTCTCTCACTCATTCATTCGCTGTGTGTGTATGTGTATGCATGTATGTATGTATATATGTATGTATGTATGTACGTATGTATGTATGTATGTATGTATGTATGCATGTATGTATGTATCTATCTATCTATCTATATCTATCTATCTATCTATCTATCTATCTATCTATCTATCTATCTATCTATCTATATATATATATATATATATATATATATATATATATATATATATATATATATATGTATACATGTATGTTTGCGTGTATATATCTATGCAATATGTATTTCTGTTTATCTATATACATATTTTCAGCGGAGAAATGTGTGCTCGTGGATTAGTTCCAGATTGTTTTCCAAAAATAACATAAAGATCGTTTATTTTATTGTTCAATTTTAAAATCATTTTGAATTGCCCTCAAGAATTACGAGAACAGATTACTTATATCTCTGCAGATTTATACTTAATATTATATCTTTTTGGAAAAAAATGTTATTGCGGAATTTTTGTTTGCTTTGTATGTATGTATTTTTCCTTTTTCTTTCTCTCTCTCTCTCTCTTTCTCTTTATCTCTTTCTCCCTCGCTCTCTATTTCTTTATATATGGATATATATATATATATATATATATATCTATATATAGATATATATATATATATATATATATATATATATATATATATATATATTATATATATATATATATATATATATTTTATATATATATATATATATATATGTATAAATATATACATATACATACATATATATACACACACACATGTGTTTATGTGTGTGTGTGTGTGTGTGTGTGTGTGTGTGTGTGTGTGTGTGTGTATGTGTGTGTGTGTGTGTGTGTGTGTGTGTGTGTGTGTGTGTGTGTGTGTATGTGTGTGTGTGTGTGTGTGTATGTGGGGTGTGTATGTGTATGTGGTGTGTGATGCATCTCTCTCTCCTCTCTCTCTCTCCTTTTCTCTCTCTCTCTCTCTTCTATATATATGTATATATATTATATATATATATATATATATATATGTATATATATACGTATATATATACGTATATATATATATATATATATATATATATATATATATATATATGGGGCCGCGGTGGCCGAATGGTTAGAGCGTCGAACTCAAGACTGTCACGACGGCAATCTGAGTTCGAGGGTTCGAGTCACCGGCCGGCGCGTTGTTTCCTTGGGCAAGGAACTTCACCTCGATTGCCTGCCTAGCCACTGGGGGCCAAGCCAGCTCAGTCAGTGCCCGGTAAATAGATGGTGACTCATAAAAACCCGGTGGAGGAATGACCGCTCTAAATGCAAGAAAAAATCATGGAAGCCATGATCGTCAAGCGCGGGGCCGAATGGTTTGAGCGTCGGACTCAACACGTCACGACGGCAAACTGAATTTGAGGGTTCGAGTCACCCCCGGCCGCCCCGTTGTTCCCCTTTGGGGAAGGGAAATTACCTTTTATTGCCCACCTAGCCACTGGGGGGCCAAGCCAGCCCAAGCAAGTGCTGGTCCCAAGCCCCGGATAATTAGAGAGAATGATTACCTAAAAGGTACCACCGGCACTCCCTGGTAAGAAATGGGGACCCTACCACGACTCACTCCAAGGATCACAAAATGAAAAATACAAAAAGTATCATGCTGTGACCCCGGCGGCTCAGACATAAACCTCCCGTTAAAAGTATATAATATATTTTAAAAATATATATTAAAATTTTATATATATATATATTTTATTATATATATATATTTTTATATTATTATTTTAAAATATTATACATTTTATATATATAAAATTTATAAAATTATTTATATTATATTTTATTTTATTTTATCTATATATATAAATATTTATTAATATATTTTATTATATTAAAATATATTAATATATATATTTAAAATTAAAATATATTTTTAAATTATAATATATATATATATAATGGGGTGTGTTTGTGGTGGTGTGTTTTTAATTTATTATCTTATATTTTAATATATATATTTATTTTTTATAAAATTATTATATATTTGTATTCTTTTAAAATTAAAATTATATGTGTATATATTTATATATATATTTTTAAATTTATTATATATATATAAAAGGTATAAAATTTCACACACACACACACAACACAAAAACACACACACACCACACCCCACACAACACTTTACCATTTTCGTGGTGGGGGGTTGTGTGTGTGTGTGTGTGGGTTGCGTGTGCGTGAGTGTGTGGTGGGTGTTTGTGTGGGGGTTGTTGTGTGTTTGTGTGTGTGTGGGGGTGCTTTGTGTGTGGTGTTTGGGAAAAAAAAAATATCCATTAAAACCCCACATTTTAAAAATGAAAAAACACACAGAACCCACAAATACAAAAAATATATATTGAAAAGCCAATGATAGGACAGATAGAAAAAAACACACTAAAAAGAATGTCCCTTGCAACATCTCGAAATTTTTTTGGCAATGGATTGGGGATATTTCGAAGCGTGACTTCTCATCTTTTTCTGCGTAAAGCCTTTTTTTTAATTTTTTTTTTTCTAGAAAGGGGAAAAAAAGTAAAAAAGTTACAAAGGGTTAAATTTATTTTAGATATGCCTTTTTTTCCCCTTTATCATTCGGGGTTTCATTTTTTATTTATCTCATTCTTCCATTCACTTTTTGTTTTCACTAGTTATCCCCCCCCCCCCTCATTTTTATTTTTTTATCCTATGAGAGAGAGAGAGAAGAAAGAAAAAAAAAAGGGAGAGAGAGGGGGAGAGAAGAGAGAGAGAGAGAGAGGGGAAGGGGGAGAGAGGGGGAGGGAGGGGAGGGGAGAGAGGAGAGAGAGAGAGAGAGAGAGAGAGAGAAGAGAGAGGCGGGAAAATCCCCGGGGAATGGTCACCAATTTCGGTAAATGTTAATAAGTTGTTAGAACAAAGTAGATAAAAAAAAATAGTTTAACCCAATTTCCAAAAAAAACAGGGTAAAGAAAAGAGCAAAAAAAAAAAAAAAAATTAAAAAAAAAAAACAAACACAGTCCCCCAACGCAGAAAAAACCCAGAGGTACCCTTAAATTTTGGGAATTTCCTCTTTATTAATCAACAATGCGCTTTAAACCGGGTTATTACTCCCAAAAAACCCACTGGGGCTGGCCACACATGACAAATTCCCACCCATTTCGCCAATATTAATTAACCAGGAAATTTAAAAATTTTTGGGACCCACTTAATGGAAAATTTATCATTTATAAATGCACAAAAAAAAAAGTTATTTTTATTATGAAGGGTAAAAGTTTTCCTTATGTTCTCTCTGTAAAAAATGGGGTGTTTTTCCTTAGGTATATAAAAAAAAAAAAATCTTCTCTTACAGATGATAAAAATTAAAAGAATATGATATAATTTGGACTAAAGGAAAAATAATTAAAAAATGTTTTATTCTTATAAAAGAATTATATCATGGTTTAAAAACAAAAATTTTTCTTTATGGGAGACTACAAGGTTTTAAAAAAAAGTTCTGCATAATTTTTAACCCAAAACTTGTGAGATAGGAAAAAAAATTCTTTTTAGGGTGGATTTTTCATGAAGGCATGTTTTGAAAAACGATAGTAATAATGAAAATGACAATGATAATGATAGTTCTCATTTTTTATTGTTTTGTGATATTACCATCATATTTTTTATCATCCTGAAATTTTTTAAATTTTTTTGGTTTTTTCTTGGGGGAAATTTAAAGTGAAGAGAAAAAATGTGTTTTTTTTTCCCGGATATAGAAATAGTTTTTTTTTTTCTTTTTTTTTATTTTTCTTTTCCTTCTTTTTTCTGTTTATCTCGCAATATTTTGGTTTTGTTTTTTCTGGGGTAAAAAAAAAACCCCCCCCCATCCCGCCCCCCTTTTTTTTTTTTCACTCCCAACCCCTTTTTTCATCTTCTTTTACCCTCCTCTTCCACCCTCTTTCTCCACCCTCTCCTCCTCCTCCCTCTTCACCCCTTCCTTCTCCTCCACCCCTTCCCCCTTCCTCCACCCTTTCCCCTTCTCTTACCCTCCTCTTCGACCCTCTCTACCTTCTCCTTTATTCCTCCCTTCCTCCCATGTCGCCCTCAGCCCTCCGGCCCAGCTATGATAGGATTCCTGAAATGGTTTGATAATTCTTTCCGGCCTCAGCCTGGGATCTTCATCGGGGAGACAGAGAAGCCTCACGAGTATGAGGATACAGAGCCATGGTCTTTTTTCCGACAGTTGATATGAAAAAGCCTTTTTGTTACAGACAGTTCAGTGTTGTTGTTGTTGTTTTTGGGTGTTTCTTTTTATACGAAGGGATAAATGCGTGGATGAAAGAGAGAGAAAGTTATAAATAAACATACGAGTACTATAAAAACATTTTTTTCTCTATTTTTTACCTTACCCTGTTTGTACTACCTGTACTACAAAATGGATCTATCTATCTATCTATCTATCTATCTATCTATTATTTCTAATCTACTATCTATTTTTTATCTATCTAAAACTATCTATCTATCTATATAAAAATATAATATTTATATATTATATAATATATATATATATTTTATATATTAATATATATATAATGTTTTTATATATTTATATAGTCTATTATATATATATATATATATATATATATTATATTTTTATATATATATATATACATTATATATATATATAATATATTATATATATAAAAATATATATATATATTATATTAATATATATATATTATATATTGTATAACATTTATTAAATTAAATATTATATATATATATATATATTATTATTTTTTCATATATATATATTATTATTATATAATTATAATATATAATTTTAAATTTATTATTATTTATATATATTATAACCTAAAAAAAAACATGTGTGTATGATGGGTTTTTTTATATATATTATATATATTATAATATAATAATATATATTTAAATTTTTATATATATTTTGTTTTTATATATGTATATATATATATATATATATTATAAAATTATTTATATTTTATATATTTAATACATATATATATAATTAATTATTAAAATTAATTGGGGTGGTTGGTGTGTTGTGGTGTTTGTGTGGTGTTTTTGTGTGTTGTGGGGTGTGAGTGTGTTGGTGTTGTGTGTGTGTTGTGTGGTGGTGGTGTTTGTGTGTGTGTTGTAAATTTTTGTATATATGCATATATATATAAATATAAATTTTATAATATATATATATATATATTTTTATTATATTTTTAAAATATATATATATATATATTATATTTTAAAATTATATAATATATATATATTTATCTTTAAAAAACCGCCTTTGTGCTCACGCGACCCAACTTGAGACCCAGCTAAATACCCGCTCTTTGTAGCTCCGACAAGACTGCTTCTCCATATAACTTTCTGTTGTCGAAGCTAACTTTAGCGAGCGACTATGCTGCCCTCTGACAAGCCCCCGCGGCAAACACGCTAACTTATCTTATCATTTTTATCTCGAGTTTTGAGAAAAATAACTAATTCCTTTTGGGAAAAGGGGTTAATGACCTGTTTTTTTAAAAAAAATAGTGAGATTCCCCCTTTTTTTTTTTTTTGATGGTTGTTTCGGGGTTTTATAGGGTTTTAGGATAAAATGGTGATTCTGAAGTATTTGATAATGGGGCAATAGATATTAAACAATATAATCTCATATAGCGGTTGAGGTAAAATAAAGATGAATTCCTGTCATTCCTCCGCCTGTTTTCTCCCTCTCTCTCTCTCTCTCTCTCTCTCTCTCTCCTCTCTCTCTCTCCCCCTCCTCTTCTCTTCTTCTTCTCTCTCTCTCTCTCTCTCTCCTCTCCCCCTCTCTCTCTTATTGTCTCTTCTTCTCCCCTTCCGTTCCTTTTCCCCTCTCTCTCCTCTCTCTCTCCCCTTTTCTTCCCCTCTCTTCACCTCCCCCTCTCTCTTCTCTCTCTCTCTCCTTCTCCCTTCCCCTCTCTCTCTCTTTTCTCTTCCTCTTCTCTCTTCTCTCTTCTCTCTCCCCTCTCTCTCTCTCACTTTCTCTCTCTCTCTCTATCTCTCCTCTCTCTCTCTCTCTCTCTCTCTCTCTCTCTCTCTCTCTCTCTCTCTCTCTCTCTCTCTCTCCCTCCCTCCCAAACCTTCTCCCATCGCGTTTGGCTTCTTATGTCATCCGCCCCTCATTGCACAACATCCCAATTGGCCAATTACCCCCTGTTTCCCAGAGATTGAGGGAAGTTTTTATCCCATCATATGAGAAACCATTGTCCGAGTTTGACTCTTTCTGCTCACGGGAAAAGTTAGGGAGTAATTGGAGCAGGGAGGGAGTGGGAGTGAGGGTGGGGAGTTGGGAGTAGGGGTGGGGGTTAAAAGAGGGTCGTAGGGAGGTGATGGCGGGGTTGAAAGTGTAGGGAAGGGGAGGAGGGAATGGGGATAAAGAGAGGGTGATATGGGGGAGAAAGATGTGGGGGGAGGGGAGGAGGGAGGATAAAACAGGGTGATAGGGGGAGAGGGGGATAGAAAGGGAGTGATAAGTGTGTGGATAGGGGAGAAAGGAAATGTGATAAAAAGCGTGTGATTAGAAGAGAGAAGAGGCGAGTGAGATAAGGAGAAAGGGGGAAATGAAGAAATAAATAAGAAGCGAGCAGTAGGAGTGGGGAGGCAAATAAGGATAACGGTAAAGAAGGAATAAGGTAAAGAGGGGTATTGAGGGACGAGAGAATAGAAAATATGGAAGCAAAATAAGGGAGAACGCAAATGCATGATAAACGGATAACATACAAGGTGAGATGATTGCATTACGAAAGTTGACCGTGATAATAAAAAACGTGTAGATAATGACATGAAAAGAACAATACAAGAAATACAAATGTAAAACTGTCAGACATTTAATAATTTATTGTGTTTTGATCTTTCTGCCGTGTTTACTTATTAAATTCTATTAATAAATATTATATTAATTTGTTTATGTATTTTGGTTCTTCGTTTATTTGTTTGCTTTATTGTTTATTTGCTTATTAGACTATTCCTCATATCGTATCTTCATAATTTACTTAGTTATATCTATATTTTCTTTATAGTTAATATCAAACATTTATACGACAATTTCTGTTTATCGAAGTTGTACATATCACCGGTATTATTTTCAAATTAGAAATGTTAGGAGTAATAACAACGGCAAAAAATAATGTTGCTAGTGTCCGTTGCAATAATAATTTATGACAAAAGCAACAATGTAAACGCACGGTAGAAAAAAAATCACGTAGTAATGCTAGTATATGCATTAATAGCAGATGTAAGTGAAGCTGAAAATGTGAATGTAATTGTTATTTGATAGGATCTTTTGTAGTATTTGTGATAGACTGAATATAATGCTATGCCTTTATTTCACAATATCGAGATCAAAGTCAACCATATGTTTGCTATGCCTTTTACAAAATATTTATAGCATTAAAACTGCTGAAATATGCAATGATTTATTTAATATTTTTTAAACCAACTTTTAACCTTTCTCTCTCTCTCTCTCTCTCTCTCTCTCTCTCTCTCTCTCTCTCTCTCTCTCTCTCTCTCTCTCTCTCTCTCTCTCTCTTTCAAAAGGAAATTTCAAAAGGAACATCTTTTAGATTGTCAATGACACCAGCCTTTCAAATTCAATGCAAAACCATGTAACACTATTTCTAGTGATGTGACCATCTTATTCTATTCTATTTTATCTCCAACCAATGTACTTACTATTGTTTCTACGTATTCTGTATTACTGTACGATGTCACTATCTATGTAAAAAGAAGAACCATTGTAATTAATGGAATGAAGTGTTTTGACTTTGACTTTGACTTTGACTTTGACTTTGACTTTGACTCTCTCTCTCTCTCTCTCTCTCTCTCTCTCTCTCTCTCTCTCTCTCTCTCTTTCTCTTTCCCTCTCCCTCTCCCTCTCCCTCTCCCTTCACCCCTCTCTTTCTTTCTTTCTTCTTTCTTTTCTTCTTTCTTTCTTTTTTCTCTCTCTCTCTCTCCTTCTCTCTCCTCTCCTCCCTTCTCCTCTCCCTCTCCTCTCTTTCTTTCTCCCTTTCTCCTCTCCTCTCTTTCTTTTCTTTCTTCTTTCTTTCTT
>NC_051424.1:4060911-4063411 GCF_015228065.2 Penaeus monodon | reverse complement strand
AACGTGGAAATCAGATAAAATATTTACTCGTAAAATTATAATCTTTTTCTAAATGAGAATTGATTTACTATTGTCTAAGTAAACTTTAAGGGAATTTCATCATCATTACTGAACTGTAGCAGAAATATATCTAAACATCTAGCCATTAATTATATGTGATAGTTCAAAAAAGAAAAGATTGTTGTGTTAAATGTAGAAAAAATATATTATGAATGAATATCCTCGTGTAAAAGAATTTAATGGAATGAATATCCTCATGCAAAAGAATGAACAAGAGTGAATATCCTCATGCAACGAAAATGAATAGGAATGAATATCCTCATGCATGAGAATTAATATCTTCATGCACAAGAATGAATAAGAACAAATATCCCCATGCATAAGAATTAATAAAAATGAATATCTTCATTTCTGACGAAACTAATAATCGAAACCGGTCGAACATCTCATCCGCTGTGAAGATGTTCATTTTCATTCATACCTTTTCTACACTTGTCGCAGTGAACGCGATTCACTTGTGATGAAATAGTTATGTCGACAGCAAGATAAATTTTTAATACAGATTATCCTATTAGAATCTAGATTATATGTTTTACACGTGTGATATGCTGTTCGTATGATCATTATCATATTCATAAATATTCTCATTGTCAGAGAGGGAGGGAGGGAGAGAGAGAGAGAGAGAGAGAGAGAGAGAGAGAGAGAGAGAGAGAGATTGAAAAGGGAGAGAGAGAGATTCAGAGAGGGAGAGAGGAAGAGAGGTTAGAGAGAGAGAGGGTGAGAGAGAGAGAGAGAGAGAGAGAGAGAGAGAGAGAGAGAGAGAGAGAGAGAGACAGCAGACAGACAGACAGACAGATGGATAGAAAGGTAGGCAGACAAAGGACAAACATTTTATTCCAGATATATTTCAGATTTCCAATAGTATACAATCGCATTTATTGCTTATAATCATGACTATCATCTTAATTTCAAATTCTGACATCGTGACGAGTGATGAACAAAGAGAGAATTGAAAAGGATTTCCACAAGTGTACAAAATGTTTCAACTGTTATCACTTGTACATCTTCCTCTAACGAGCAATATATTCTCAATAATATTTTATTCCCTTAAGGGTGTACCTTAGACTAATTAACGTGATAAGTTTCTTCAGTGAACTATACTTATAAATGACAGTGACATATTGAAAACCGCCCTACGGGAATCTAATCAGGTAATTAAGGAGAAGCACAGAAAAGATCCATCTTGCAGTCATTCGAAATAAATACATTTTAGAAGAGTAAAGCGTAGTCAGAGGAATGACTTTTTATTATAATTAGAGCAGAAATATGATAATAGAACATTATAAAAGGCAAGGAAACAGGATAGGCGTATATCATTAATTCTGACTGACATTATTACTAAAATAGATATAGCGTCATAGTCTTTGAATATGCAATGTAATATAGTTACTGTTCTTATATGCAAATAAAGCGTACGGCGTGTCGTAGATAAAAAGGACGTCACATAATTTAATACAATATCAAATGATTCAGTGAGAATAAATTAGAATTGCTAATAATTTGCAAATAGCGCAGAGACCGGCGTCGGAAGTCACTCAAAATTCCTTTTCTTTGATGAGGGGGTCATTTTTGAATTAAAACTTAATTTATATTCCGTGATTATAAACTATATAAAAAATACAGTGTAGCGTACAGAGACAATAACGATGTAATTTCTCCCCTCTGTTCCTTCCTGCAATAAACTGCCATTGATTATTCATATCAACCGTACATCAAAGTACTTCCGCGATGAATAATTAGGCTGATAAAAACACCGAAAATAGCCATTTGCAGTAAGTCACGCACGGAAGAAAAAAGAAAAACAGAAAGAAAGAACGAAAGAGAGAAAGAAAAAAGGCTATGTCTGGTAAATTGCAAGGTAGATTTTTATCAGAGAAAACACAAGCTTTGTGTAATTCCCGACCCCCTGCACCATAGATAGAAAAAAAAAAAAAAAATAGTAATAACGATAATGATTACTATAATGATAGTAATTATGATAATATTAGAAATAATCATGATAATAGTTTTGATAATAATAATGATAATTATAGCAATAATAGTGATACTGATAGTAATAACAATGATGATGAAAATGATTATAGGGTTGATAATACCAAATAAATTATAAGAGTGATAAATGATGAATTGCATGATGAAGGATAATAATAAACTCAGTGAAATGATAATGATTATAATAATACTAATAATTAACTCAATGAAATGATAAATTGATGATAATAATAGTGATGATGATAATAATAATAATAATGTGTGTGTGTGTGTGTGTGTGTGTGTGTGTGTGTGTGTGTGTGTGTGTGTGTGTGTGTGTGTGTGTGTGTGTGTGTGTGTGTGTGTGTGTGTGTGTGTCTGTGTGTGTATGTGTGTGCGTCAGTGTGCCTAACAAGTTTACATTACCTCATCCCAGCAAATGATTTTTTTTCTTCATATCTTTAATCCC
>NC_051424.1:4030911-4035911 GCF_015228065.2 Penaeus monodon | reverse complement strand
ATTCTCCTTTGATAGTTAATAGCAGCAGCGCTGGAAATCTCCCGACGAAAATGTAAACAAACAGTGGATAATTGGGACTAAGCTGGAGTGAAAATGTAACCGATGCATCCAGAACCTGCCCTTTGTTCCGGTTCAGAATTAATAGTCTCTGTTTATCATCCTTTGTAACACAGGTAATACTATTATTCAGATGTCGATGATTAATGCTCGGGTTTTATTGGCCTCCAGATTTTGCAGTGATGAACAGGGAATTACCGAGGACGTTATTGCAATGTTTTTTGACTGTGATTGTTGCATTTTTGTAATATCTTTATATGGCTTAATTTATCATCCACTATATATATATATATATATATATATCTATAAAAATCAAATATCTAATATTATATATCATATATATAGGTATACTATATATGAACTATATATATATAATATATAATATTTTTTTTTTTTTTTTTTTTTTTTTTTTTATTTTTACATGGCAGCTCTATTCCTGGGAGTGTTTTTTTGATATTTGTTGATATTGCATCTCTTCTTTAAATATCGTTCGTCTCTACGTAAGCAGTCATGTCATAAACCCTAATTTCAAAATCCAGATGATTATAGATCCACAAGACAGAACAGACAGACCGACAGACAGACATAGTGCCATTGTTTTCTTCTTAATAAACCTTAGTCACCTTTCCCTCATACTTCCTTACGTCAGTGAATAGAGATAGAGAATAAGGAATAAATCCAACAACCAGCATTACTGCACTTGAAATTTGTTAGAAGATTTATTGAGAATTTAAGCGCATGAGGACCGGACCAGTACCCAGCAATATGCTTAAAAAGAAGCCCGGAGATGTTGACTCTTTGGCCCTTTCAATAGTGCCATTTAAGTAATTCTCGACGGGCCCTTTGGCTCCTCCAAAGGGTGCCTTTTCTGTCGACCAATAATACCCTGATTGTTCCCTGCGAATAATAACCCTTAGGCCTCCGTATGGCTTTTTCCCTTGGACCGCTTATGGCTCGCCAACAAACCTTTTTCGTCCTTCTGTATAGTGTGTCTCAGTGTCTTTCCATCGCGTCTTTAGATTCAGATTGACGTTGGAGAAGCACACAAACCCTGAATATGTTTTCACGGATCATGTTATGAATTGTAGGAAGAAACACACTGTTGCATTTCCTTGGAAGCTATGGCTAGGTTCTTTTTTGTGTGAATCTGAATTCCGTATAAACACAAGGGATTTGCGGATGCGTACTCTGCCCATTTTCTTTCCCAGCACGGGCTTAATGGCTAAACCGGCGCAGCAGGAAGGGGAGACATAAATAAAATTTACGTCGCTAATGTAGAAATAACAACAAAAGATTTTTTTTAACCAGAGCATGAGGGAGAGGGACGAGGATAAAAAGAGAAGAAAACACTTCAAAAAACGAAGAAGAAGAGTAAACTTAGAGGAATGAAAAAACTAGAAAAAAAAAAATTTTAATCAATCAAACAAACTGTACAAACTCGTTATTCAAACACTGATTACCCGTGACGACGGAAAAGAAAAGTCACTCAATACACTGCAACTTTTTATCCTTATAGCAGAAGCTGATGCACTTTGCACTATAATGCGACAGCTAAATGCAACCAAGCGCAGGAGGTAGTGTATTGTTTTACATGACGATTGTTCAACAAAGATATGCATTTAATGCGCGAGGTGCAATGAGAGGTTCCAAATGAGGTGAAAACCTGAATTTCTTTCTTAATTAACTGAGGAGGTTTACAGAAAAAGGTTGTTAGGTTTTATGAGGTCTAAGTTACTCACAGAAAGAGGCTGCTCTGATATCAGTTATACTGTGTGTGGTGGTGGTGTGTGTGTGTGTGTGTGTGTTTGTGTGTGGGTGTGTGGTTGTGTGTTGTTATTATGTGTGCGTATTTGTATAGCCATCAGCTATCCGATCTTTCTATCTGATATCTATATCTACAATATAATGCATCAATCTCTCCTCGTCTCTCTCTCTTTATATATATAATATTAGATATTATAGATATATATGTATATATATATAATATATATATATATATAGTATGTCTATATATTACCATACTATAATATATATATATATGATAGATATATATACTATATACTCGAGTGATATATATATATATATTATCTATCCAATATATATATATATCATATAAAGACATCACAACATGAAAACTACAATTAAGTCCTGCTGTGACCAGCGGCGCTCAGACATGACCCTACCGTTAATAGAAGAAATCTATATATATATATATATATATTATATATATATATCTATAGATACATATATTATATATATATATCTATATGTATTATTATGTATATATACATTATATACTATGTTATATATATAGTATCTATATATATATATATAATATATATATCATCTCTATGTTGTGTGTGGGGGGGGGGGGGGGGGGGGGGGGGGGGGGGAGGGGGGAAGAGGGGGGGGGGGTGTGGTGTGTGTGTGTGGTGTATGTGTGTGTGGTGTGGTGTGTTTGTTGTGTGTGTGTTGTGTGTGTGTGTGTGTCTGTTGGGTGTGTGTGTTAATCTTATATATATATATCTATATATCTATATATCTATTTATATACTACTCTATCTCTCTATATATCACTTAGATATATATTATATATACACATTATTTGTCTTTAAGGATTTTTTATTCAAATATTGATGTTATCGATTTGATCAGTTAATTAGCATATACATTTAAAACAATATTCATAAACCTTGATTTGATAACCAAGGGGAGGAATTTTAATCTCGGATCTCTCTATTTATTTATTTATTTCTCTATGTAATTTTTTATTTCCCTTATTTTATTATTTTATTATTATATATTTTATTATTATTATTATTATTATTTTATTATTATTATTAATTATTATCATTAATTATATTATTATATTATTTTATTATTTATATTATTAATTATTATCATTTTATTGTTTAATCAATTTTGATTGTGTGAGTTTAGGTATCTTATTTCATTTGTTTCTTGCTTTTTTTTGGCTTTATTTTTGTTTATTGTTTTATGTTGGTTTTAAATTATTAATTTCCTTTTTTCTTTCTGTTTTCTCTTCTCCCGTCTTCCTTAACCTCTCCCCTTCTTTTTCTCTCTCCTAATTTTCCTCTTTATCATCAAGGTTTTCTTATCTCCCTCTCTCTTTCGCCGAAAGACAATCCGCCCAGTTTTTGTTTCGTCCTCACATGTTAAATAATATATATCAAATTGGCCGCAAGACATTAGTAACTAAGAGCGCCTGCTGACTATTCACCCCTCGCGGGAGACTCGGCTGATGTCGGGGTTTATCTTGTTATTTTTTCTCTTTCTTTTTCTTTTCTTTTCTCTTTTTTTTCATTTCTTATCTTTTGCTTTTTTTTTTTTTTTTTTTTTAATTATTATTACTTTTATTATTATTTTGTGTGTGTGTGTGTGTGTGTGTGTGTGTGTGTGTGTGTGTGTGTGTGTGTGTGTGCGTGTGTGTATGTGTGTATGTATATCACTATTTCTCTCTCTCTCTCTCTCTCTCTCTCTCTCTCTCTCTCTCTCTCTCTTCTCCTTTTAGTGTATTTGGTCAGCATAGCTCGTGTTTGTGTCGTCCACATTAATAAATTTCCTAAACTGCTGATGACGATAAAAAGAACATAAGAAAGGTATAATGATAATTGTAACTAATAATATAATCATTCATCATACATTATCATCATCAATCATAATCACTAATAATAATTATGAGAATAATAGTGATAATGAAATGATAATGAACTAATAAATAATAATATAATAATAATCTTAATATATAATAGTATAATCATAATAATAATAATATAAATAAATATAATAATGATACTAATAATATAATAATAAATAGATCCTGAACAATGCTGAAAACAAGGACAAAGAAAAAAAAGTTTCAATATACTTCAATAATCGCATAAATCAGCATTAAATCAATCGCATAAAATATTTCGCATTCACTGTTTCGTGCAGGAGAACGGTATAAAAACAAAAAAAAAAAAAAAAAAAAGAAAAAAATCCAAAAAGAAAATGTTTCTCCTGAGAAATTTCATTCATTATCCTCATTCTATATACAATACGCGATTTTGCAGAAGATAGAGTTTGAATAATTTACCTCATAGCTAGTTAGATTCTTGTATTGAAAGGGGATGTGTGTGTGTTGTTGGTGTGAGTATGTGTACGTGTATGATGCGCATGCGCGCGCGTGTGTGTGTGTGAATGTGTGATGTGGGTGTGTGTGGTGTGTGTTGTAGTGTGTGTGTGTCTGTGTGTGTTGTTGTGTGTGTGTGTGTGTGTGTATGCTGTGGGTGTGTGTGTGTGGGTGGTGTTGTGTGCATACCCTTTAAATTTAATCTTGGTTTTCCGTAATCGGGCGACAGAAATAGTAGTAGTAGTAGTAATTGTAGTTATAGTATTAATGTATATAATGGAAGTAGCAGTTAGTACTAGCAGTAATTGCAGTTGCACCAATAGTAGTAGTAGAGTAGTGTAGTAGTAGTCGTAGTATAGTAGTAGTAGTAGTAGTAGTAGTATAGTATAGTATCAGCAGCAGCAGCAGCATTATATTAGTAGTAGCGATTGTAATAGTAGTACTATTGGTAATAGAGATAGTGGTTAGTAGTAGTAGCATGTAATAGTAGTATAGTATGAATCTAGTAGTAGTAGTATAGTAATTTAGCCGTATAGTATAGTTTTGTTGTTGTTGTCGTTAAGTTATAGCAGGGTATAGTAGTATGTGAGAAGGGAGGATTTGTATAGTCACAGAAGTTGTTGTAGTACTAGTATGTTCATACTCTGATATGGAAGCTAGTAGTAGTAGTAACAAATGAAACAACCGACACGGCAGTAGAAGTAGTATAGTGTAAGCTTATAGTAACATCGAAACTATTGGGTAACTTTATATACTGTTCCTTGTTTTCAACAAAGTATCACTCTCCATTCGTCCCACCTCTCTCTCT
>NC_051424.1:4010911-4025911 GCF_015228065.2 Penaeus monodon | reverse complement strand
TATATACATATATATATAGTATATATTCATATATTATCACTATAATAATATATATAACTATATTATATCGCACTATCTATATAATCTATCTATATACTCTCTCTCTCTATCATCTGATATATCTATCTATATAATTAATAATATATATATATTTAATGGCCAAAACCACACCGTCTAATTGCAGAAAATCATGAAGCCCCATGATCGCCAAGGCCAGCGGTAGCCGAAATGATTAGAAACGTCGGACTCCAGACTGGCACGACGGCCAATCTGAGTTCGAGGGGTTCGAGTCAACCGGGCCGGCGCGTTGTTCCCTGGGCCTAGGAACCTTCACCTCGATTGCCTCGCCTAGCCACTGGTGGCAAGCAGCCCCAAGTCATGCTGGTGCCCAACCCGCTAACATAGAGAGAATGTTACCTAAAAAATGTAACAACGCACTCTCCGTGGAAAGGAACTGGGGACCCTACCGACGTACTCCTCCAAGAGCATCACACATGAAACTAATTAAGTAACCTGTGACCACGCGGCTCAGACATATTAAATGTGGTATATATATATAATATTATTATATTAGATATAATATATAATAAATATATATCAATATATATTATATAATATATATACATATATATGCACATGATCCATGTTGAATAACGTAAAGAACAACCCACCGATCGTATGAAATGAACTTGCGGCACTCATCATTGAAAATATTTCCCCGAATGATCAGACGCAAAAATTGATGTATATTGATGAGAGAGAGAGGGGGGAGGGGGATATAAAGAGGTGGAATGAAATGGTGAGAAGGAGAAAGAAGGGAAAAGCGAGGGAGAGAGGGAGGAATAGGTAGGAAGAGACGGAGAGAGAGGAAAGGAAGGGAGGGGAGGGAGGAAGGAGCAGGGAAGGAAAGAGAAGAGAGAGAAAGGATATATGAGAGAGAGGAGAGGAAGAGATGTGAGAGACAGAAGAGAGAGAGAGAGAGAGAGGAAGAGAGAGACGAGAAAGATAGAGTGAGAAGAGAGAAAGATAGAGAGAGCGGATAATAGGAGAGAGAGAGAGCGAGAGAGAGAAAGAGAGAGAGGAGAGCTGAATATCTATCGCTAGGATAGATCGAGCTCTACTCTACGCTAGTTAAGCGAGAAGCGAGAGAGTCGGAGCGAACAAGAGGATACAGAGGCGAGTTGCGGTAATCATGTGCGGGGGAACATATACGCTCGTGGGGAGGGGGTAATGGACAAAGAATAGGCTAAACGAGCGGAGTGACGAACTTCTATATATATATATACTATCATCTCATTATATCTATATCTCTCTCTACCTCTCTATATAATGTCTCTATATATATATGATCTGGTAGGAGAGCATCGAGAGAGAGAGAGATAGAGATAGATAGAGAGACAGAGAGACGAGAGAGATCGAGCGAGCAGATAGATATAGAACATTAAAGAGTAATACATAAATCGAGAGATAGAGGATAGAGATCGAGAGAGAGACAGAAAGAAATACTGTTTCTGACTGCTACTCATTGCTTCATTAATCAAATATGTAGACAGTTCTCAATTTTCAAAAACGGTTTCAGTCAGTGTTCGCAATTTTCGCCCATCCGTTCATCCATTATCCATCCAAACAGATCAAACACCACACACGCACACCCCACACACACACACCACACACACACACACACACACAAACCGACACACACACACACACCACACACACACACACACCGCACGGACACACCGTAAGACACACACACACACCCTACCCACACACACACACCCACAAACACACACAACACACACCCAACACACACACACACCACACACACACACACCACACACGACACGAACACATATATTTATATTATATATCTATACTATGTATATTAAGCAATACATATTTTTATTATATTTATCTATATTTTGTGTGATATACTGATATGTGTGATTCATACGCCGTAATGCTTCTTCATTTCAGACGTAAATCGTTGTTTATTAAAGTTTTAAATCCTAGTTCCACATGCAAGATGCTAAACTCCTCAAACTTAGGATTACTACGACATTAACAAAATCTAATTTGCATAAACGAAAGCAATTTCATGTATGTACAGAAGAAACACAACATAAAAAAAAAATTCTCATGTGAGTAAATTTTTTTTTTGTTCCTTTCCTACGTACTCTTTTTGAGAAGTAGCTCGAGGAGGAAGAGGTGGGTGGGAGGGAGGAGGGGGAGAGAAGGGGAGGAAGAGGGGGTGGGGAAAGGGGGAGGAGGAGTAGAAGGAGAAGGAAGAGGGGGGTTGGGAGGGGGAGTGTGGGGGGCGGAGGGGAGGAGAGAGGTTGGTGAATCTATTATAATATATATATATATATAATATAGATAATATATAATATATATCATATCATATCTAATAATATAATATATATATATATATATTAATATATATATATATTAATAATATATAAATATATATATAGTGTATATATATATCTATATTATTATATTAATCGTAGTAATATAGATTTTTTTTTTTTATTTTTTTTTTTTTTTTTTTTTTTTTTTTTTTTCCGTACTTCAGTATATTCTCCATGAAAAAGTATTCTTACTTACACACTGTATAAGCATATCAATACATATGAACAGCTGTACTTATTTTGCATGTATATTTACTTGAATGTTGAATCACAATAAATTAAAATATTTCTTTTTCCTCTGCTTATTCTATTTTTCTTATTATTTTTCCTTTTATTTCAATTTTTTTCTTTTTCTTCCTCTTCGGTAGGGGAAGAGGGGCAGGAAAAGTGAGACAAGGAAGAGCAAAGATAATAAAGGGAGGGGGAAGAGGAGCAAAAGAAGAAAATAGTAAGAGAAAAAGGAAAAGGAGAAAGAGGAAGAGAGGAACTTGAAATACGTTTTACTTAAAGGCGGTGATAGCGAAGGTCTCAAATTATTCAAAAGTCTGCCATACTGAAATCGTTAAAATTATGTATATTTAAGAATGGTTGAGCAATGAGTACGTATCTCCTTCCTGATCTCTCTCTCTCTCTCTCTCTCTCTCTCTCTCTCTCCTCTCTCTCTCTCTCTCTCTCTCTCTCATCTCGCTCCTCTCTCTCATCTACTGTCATCTCTCTTCATCCTCTCCTCTCTCCTCTCCTTCTTTTCTCTCTCTCTCTCTCTCTCTTTCTCTATCCATCTCTCTCTCTCTTCTCTCTCATCGCGTCGTCTCTCTCTCTTTGTCTTCATCTCTCTCATCTACAATCTCTCTGCTCTCGGATCTCGCTCTCTCCTCTCAATCGACACATCTTTCGCTCTCTCTCTCATCTCTCTCTCTCTCTCTCTCTATCTATCGATCTAGCTATCTATCTATCGTATCTATCATCTATTTATTTCTCTCTCTCATCTCTCTCTCCGGCATCTCTCTCATTCTCTCTCTAATATCTCTCGCGCTCTTCTCTCTCTCTCTCGCTCTACTCTCTCTTCTTGTTTTGGCGCGCGCTCTTTCTCTCTCTCTCTCAATCTCTCTCTCTCGTCTCACTCGCGGGATCTTTCTCTCCCTCCTTCCTCTCTCTCATCATCTCTCTCTCATCTCTCTCTCTCTCTCTCTCTCTCTTTCGCTATCCATCTCTCTCTCGCTCTCTTGCGCTGTCTCTCACTTTTGCTCGCCTCACGTCGCAGCTTGTCTCTCTCGCTCTCAGCTCTCTCTCAACTCTTCTCTCTCTCAGTCTCTCTCCTCTCTCTTGCTCTATCATCCGTCCTTTCTCTCTCTCTCTCTCTCTCTCTCTCTCTTTCGCTATCCATTTCTCTCTCTCAGCGCTCGCCGCGCTCGCTCTCGCTTCTCTCGCGCGCTCGCCTCTCTCTCGTCTCTCTCTCTCTCCTCGCGCTCTCATCCGCTTATAGTCTCTGGCTCGTAATTGCTCGCTCTCTCTCTCTTACTCTCTCGTTCTCGCTCTCTCTCTCGTCCTCTATCCATCTCTTTCTCTCTCTCCCTCTCTCTCAATCTCATCTCTCGCTCATGCTCTCATCTCTCTATCGCCTCTCTCTCGCATCATCTCTCTCTCTTCTCTTAACTCATCTCTTCTCTCTCTCACTTCTCGCGCTCTCGCTCTCTCCTCGTCTCAACTCATCTCTTCTCTCTCTCTCTCTCTCTCTCTCTCTCTCTACATCATCGCCAATCATCGCTCTCGTGCTCTACGTGTCCGCACTCTGCTCCCTCTCTTCATCTCTCTCTTCTCTCTATCCATACATACTCTCTCTCTCATCTCCTCCTCTCTCTCTCTCTCTCTCTCGTCTCTCTCTCTCTCTCTCTCTCTCTTCGCTACTCTCCGCATCTCTGGCCCCCCCCCCTCTCGCGCGCAGCTCGCTCGCTCCTCTCTCATCTCTTGCTCAAGCACTCCACCCTCGCGCTCTCTCTCTCTCTCTTAAAGATTATGTGACAAGAAAAGGAAAACACCAAAATCTTTTTATTTTTGTAATTATATTTTCAGAGATTAGAACTTGTATAATTAGATTTTAAGTTTTTAGAACTTCCGTCATTGATGAGACTCATTCCCCCAGTACTCCTCTCTATCTTCACCACACTGTGTAAAGGTGTTTGATTATTTATCTGTTAATGAGAACTTTGGCGAATCATTGGTGCGGCTCTCCTCTTTCCCCTCTCCTGTACTTAGTTTTATTATTTGTTTTTCTCTCTATACTTTCGTTCCTGACATTTCGTCCACACCTAAAAAAATGTAGTAATAATTCCACGTAGTATATAAATCGTGTCATGTGTGTCATTTCACTCTCTCTCTCTTCATCTCCTTCTCTCTCTTCTCTCTCTCTCTCTCTCCTCCGCGTCTTCACGGTCATCATCTCGCTCTCTTCTTCTCTCTCTACTGTATTCTTTTCCTCTTTTTCTTTTTTTCTCTTTCGTTCTTTCATTTCTCGAATTTTGTAGATTATTCTTTTTGCTTAAATATGCTCTGTATTCTAAGATTTTTATTACGAACCTCTTTCCTCACATTCTCTGTCTCTCTCAGTCCCTATCTTATTTCTATCATCTATCTATTTATTCAGTCGATCTAGCTATCTATTTCTCTCTCGTGCTCGCAGATCCCCCCCCCCCCCCCCCCCCCCCCCCCCCTAAAATTTCCCCCCCCTTTGTGTTTGTTTTTTTTAGCTTTTTTTTTTTTTTTTTTTTTCATCAGTCAATCTATTTTTTATCAGTCTAGCTATCTATCGCATATCATCAGTCTATACTATCTAATCCATTTATCTCTCTCTCTCTCTCAGTCCTATCTTTTTCTATCATCTATCTATTTATCAGTCTATCTATCATCCATTTATCTCTCTCTCTCATCAGTCCCTATACTTCTCCTATCAATCGTATCTATTTATCATCTCTCTATCTATCCATTTTATCTCTCTTTCTCACACATGCCCTATCATTTCTCTATCAATCTATCTAGTTATCAGAATCTCTCTATCTATCCATGCATCTCTCTTTACTGCACAATCCCCAATCATTTTTCTCTATCATCTATACTCTCTATCGCTTTATCTCTGTGTAGCAATAGGGACGGCGTATAAAGCCACGAAGATGGAAGGTAAACTAATCAGCACAAGAAAACTTATAAAGTTTTTTGAGAAATGCAGGGATCACGAAGAGATAGAATTACCTGTCGAAGCAAAGGCGTAAAAGGATTAAGAGGTGAACTGAACGGCAGTACTTTTGTAGTTTATGAGAGAAGTTAATAGAGGCGACTGAGGAAGCATGATAACAGGAGTGGAAAGTGAATGGGAAAACGCAGAAGTGAGGTTAACTAATAGTATAATAATAATAGTAATAATAATAATAATAATGATAATAATAATAATAATAATAATAATAATAATAATAAGTAAATAAATAAATCAATAATAAAAAAAATAATAAATGAATGATAAAGAAAATAAAATAAAACAGAAAAATACAAAAGGGTTATCCAACGCTTCTTAAACTTCATAAGCAAGTGAAACTAACTACAAAATTTGCTTCTTTTTCCCCCCAAATGTTCTTGTCTCATTTTTGAGGCAACATCTTGCACAATTTCTTGCAAAAATTTCTTGCACATCTATAAAGCTCTTTTTTTCCTATAGTTTCTTCGAAATTGTTAGTATATTTTCGTACCATTCCGTACGCTTGAATAAACTTACTGAAAAAACACATGAAAAAGAACGTATACTTTGAATCTTTATATTCCCTACAAAGAAATCCAAGAGTAAACTTTCTCAACTTTATTGTTAATATGTGATTTGGATGGAGTCTCTCTCTCATCATCTCATCTTACCTCTCTCTCTCTCGATCGATCGACTCTCTCCTCTCTCTCTCTCTCTCTCTCGCTCAGGTCAACTTTCTCATTCTCGTCTCTCTCTCTCCCTCGTACTCTCTCTAAACTCAATCTCTCATCTCTCTCTCATCTCTCTCTCCTCCAAATACTCATCTATACTCTCTTCGTATCTCTCTCTCTCTCTCTCTCTCTCTCTTACTCACTCTCATCTCTCTCTCCTCGATCTCAAACATCAATCTCTCTCTCTCTCTCTCTCCCTTCCCCCCCTTCCCCTTTCTCCCTCCCCCTTTCTCTTTCCCTCTCTTTTTTCCCCTTTCTCCCCCTTTCCCGCTCCCCCCCCTCTCTCCCCCCTCTCTCTCTCTCTCTCTCTCTTTTCCCTCTCCCCCTCTTTTCCCTTTCCTCCTCCTCTCCCCTTCTCTCTTCCCCCTCTCTTTCCTCTCTCTCTCCCCCTTCTCTCTCTCTCTCCCCTTCCCCCTCTCTCTCTCCTCTCTCTCCCCTGCCCTTTTCCCTCTTCCCCTTCCCCTCTCCCCCCCCCCTCCTCTCTCTCTCTCTCTCTCTCTTCTTCTCTCCTCTCTCTCTTCTCTTCTAAAATCAATCCCCCTTCTCTCCTCTCTCTCCCCTTTTTCCTCCCCCTTCCTCTCCTTTTTTCCCCTTCCTCCTTTCTCTCCCCTTCTCTTTCTCCTCTCCCCTTCTCTCTCTCTCTCTCTCTCTCTCTCCTTCCCCCCCTTTTCTCTTCTCTCCTCCCCTTTTCTCCCTCTCCCCTTCTCTCTCCTTCTTCTCTTCTCTCTCCCCTCTCTCTTCTTTTTCCCTCTTCCTCTCCTCTTCTCCCTCTCTCTCTCTCTCTCTCCTCTCTTTTTTTTTCTCTCTTTTTTTTCTCTCTCTCTTTTTTTTTTTTTCTCTCTCTCTCTCTCTCTTTTCTCTCCTCTTTCTCTCTCTCTTTTTCCTCTCCCCTTTTTCCCTTCCCCTCTCTCCCCTTTTTCCTCTCTCTCCCCCCCCCCCCTTTTTTTCTTCTCTCTCTCCCCCCCTTTTTTTTTTTCCCTTTCTCTCTCCTCTCTCTCTCCCTCCTCTCTCTTCTCTTCTTTTCCCCTCTCTCTTTCCCTCTCTCTCTTTCCTCTCCCCCCTCTCTCCCCTTTCTCTCCCCTCTCCTCTCCATCTCTCTTCCTTCCCTCCCCTCTCTCTTCCTCCCCCTCTCCTCTCTCTCTCTCTCTTGTCTTTCTTCTTTCTCTCTCTCTCTCTCTCTTTCTCTCACCCCCCTCCTCTCTCTCTCTTTTTCTCTTAAAGATTATGTGACAAGAAAAGGAAAACACCAAAATCTTTTTATTTTTGTAATGATATTTTCAGAGATTAGAACTTGTATAATTTAGATTTTAATTTTTAGAACTTCCGGTCATTGATGAGACTCATTCCCACAGTACTCCTCTCTATCTTCCCACACTGTGTAAAGGTGTTTGTTATTTATCTGTTAATGAGAACTTTGCGAATCATTGTGCGGCCTCTTCCTCTTTCCCCTCTCTCTGTCTTATTTTTATTATTTTTTTTCTCTCTATACTTTCGTTCTGACATTTCGTCCCCCCAAAAATGTAGTAATATTCCACGTAGTATATAAATCATGGTCATGTGTGGCATTTAACTCTCTCTCTCTCTCTCTCTCTCTCTCTCTCTCTCTCTCTCTCTCTCTCTCTCTCTCTCTCTCCTCTCTCTCTCTCTCTCTCTCTCTCCTCTCTCTCTCTCTCTCTCTCTCTCTCTCTCTCTCTCTCTCTCTGTATCTTTCCCTCTTTTTCTTTTTTTCTCTTTCGTTCTTTTCATTTCTCTGATTTTGTAGGATTTTCTTTTTGCTTAAATATGCTCTGTTTCTGATTTTTAATTACGAACACTCTTTCCTCACATTCTCTCTCTCTCAGTCCCTATCTTTTTCTATCAATCTATCTATTTATCAGTCTATCTATCTATCTATTTATCTCTCTCTCTCTCAGTCCCTATCTTTTCCTATCAATCTATCTATTTATCAATCTCTCTATCTATCCATTTATCTCTCTCTCTCAGTCCCTATCTTTTTCTATCAATCTATCTATTTATCAGTCTCTCTATCTATCCATTTATCTCTCTTTCTCACAATCCCTATCATTTTCTATCAATCTATCTATTTATCAGTCTCTCTATCTATCCATTTATCTCTCTTTCTCACAATCCCTATCATTTTCTCTATCAATCTATCTATCTATCCATTTATCTCTGTGGCAATAGGGACGGCGAGATAAAGCCACGGAAGATGGAAGGAAACTAATCAGAACAAGAAAGACTTATAAAGTTTTGAGAAATGCAGGGATCACGAAGAGATAGAAATTACCTGTCGGAAGCAAAGGCGAAGTAATTAAGAGGTGAACTGAACGGCAGTAATTTTGTAGTTAATGAGAGAAGTTAAGAGAGGCGACTGAGGACATGATAACAGGAGGGAAAGTGGAATGGAAAACGCAGGAAGTGAGTTAATAATAGTAATAATAATAATAATAATAATAATAATAAGTAAATAAATAAATAAATAATAAATAATAATAAATGAATAATAAAAATATGAAAATAAAACAGAAAAATACAAAAGGGTTATCCAACGCTTCTTAAACTTCATAAGCAAGTGAAACTAACTACAAAATTTGCTTCCCATTTCTTGTCTCATTTTGCAACATCTTGCAACAATTTCTTGCAAAAATTTCTTGCAACATCTATAAGCTCTTTTTTTCCTATAAGTTCTCGAAATTGTTAGTATATTTTCGTAACATTCCGTACCATTGAATAAACTTACTGAAAAAACAATGAAAAAAACGTATACTTTGAATCTTTATATTCCCTACAAAGAGATCCAAGAGTAAACTTTCTCAACTTTATTGTTAATATGTGATTTGGATGGAGTCTCTCTCTCTCTTTTCTCTCTTCTCTCTCTCTCTCTCTCTCTCTCTCTTCTCTCTCTCCCCTCTCTCTCTCTCTCTCTCTTCCCTCTCCCCTCTCCTCTCTCTCTCTCTCTCTCTCTCCTCAACTCAATCTCTCTCTCTCTCCTCTCTCTCTCTCTCTCTCTCTCTCCCTCCTCTCTCTCTCTCTCCTCTCCCCTCTCTCTCTCTCTCCCCCTCTCTCTCTCTCTCTCTCTCTCTCTCTCTTTCCCTTTCTCTTTGCAAAAAAATAAATAAAACATAACCATTGACAAAAATCCAGGACAGAGGCTTCTTCTCTATGAAGATACTTTCAAACCTTAAACATCAAAACGTAAAGATAAAAGTTATAATTTTTAGAGAAGAATCTAAAAAAAGAAAGAAAGAAAAAAAAAAAATCTAGTGTAGCTGTCCATCGCTTCACACAGAAGAAAGTTTAATATTCACCTATGACATTTTATCTTTCTATGCACTTCTTTTCATCTCATTTCATCTTTTTTTTCTTTTTTTTCTCTGTCCTTTCAACCGTAAAAAGGCAGTAAAGACCTTTTATTTTCTATGTAGGTTTTCCTGAAAGATACCATGCAACTATTGTCATTCCTAATTTCATAATAACTCCAGATCTCGTTTATTTTGATACTGATATCCAGTTTTGTTGTTATCACTATTGTCATTATTAGTAGTAATTGTAGTAAAAGGAGTAGTAGTAGTAGAAACAGCAGTAGTAAAAGTAGTAGTAGTAGTAGTAGTACCAGCAGTAGTAATAGCAGTAGCAGTTAAGTAGTGGAAATAGCATGTAATTGTAGTAGTAGTAATAGCAGCAGTAGTTGCAATAATAGTAATAGTAGCAGTAAAAGTAATAGCAGTAATAGTAGTAGTATCAACAGTAGTAGTAATAATAATAATAGTAGTAGCAGTAGAAATACTAGTAGTAATGGTAGTAGTAGTAATAGTAGTAGTAGTTGTAGTAGCAGTGTTAGTAGCATCAGTAGTGGTAGTAGTAATAGTAGTAGTGGTAGTAGTAAAAACAGTCGTAGTAATAGTATGTGACTGTGGCTCTTCCTCTGATGTCTGTCGTAGGGTGACTTGCAAAAAATGAGAATTTGCTTGTATTCCTCATGATAAAGTACAATGCATGTGTATCTTTAGTACTGTGTATGTGTGTATGTGTGTGTGTGTGTGTGTGTGTGTGTGTGTGTGTGTGTGTGTGTGTGTGTGTGTGTGTGTGTGTGTGTGTGTGTGTGTGTGTGATAAATAAGTACATGGATATCAATACAGATAGATAAACGTTACCTGTCGTCTACATTTTTTCATACACTTCGACTGTTTTTCTTTCGAAACTTTGATGAAAAAATCAAAATATCATTCGCTTCACACGCAGAAAACAAAAATGGAAGCCTGGAAAGGGCGATCTCTGATTTCACACAAAATGCAAGATGTTCTCGCAATAATCGATGCAAGGCGAGACAGGCAACCAAACAAAGATGACATTAGTACCTTCATTATGTCTGTCATTTTACTGACGTTGTTATCATTACTATTGCCAATATCATCATTATCTTAAGCAACATCATCACTATCATTATATCATGATTAAAATCAGTAGTATTACCATGCCTATTATGAACTTTATTGTTGCTATTATCATCATAATTACCACCATTCTCATCATCATCAAAGATATCATTGTTAAAGTTATTATTATCTAACAGCTGTTATCTTCATCGTTAATGTTTTTTTTTTCATTATTATCCTTAGTGTTTTATTATCATCATCATTATTTTGATTATCATTTTCTTATACTTACCACTACCGCTGTCCCTGTCATCATTATCATCATTATTATTGAACACAAACACAGTAACGTATACAACCACAATAATTCATCCATATCCATTTCCTATTGTGTCTGTTTTCCTATCCATCATTATCTTTATTCCCTCCCTCCTCCCCCTTCTTACCCCCACCCACCCCTCACCTCCGCCCGATCTATCTTTCATAGAATGGCCGCCACATAACAGCATTACAGCTTTCAGTATGTTCGCCTCGTCTCCTGTCCTCCCCTAAACCGTAGATACAACGCTGTGTTAGCTTTATAGCTTCACATAAAACCCTTTTGGGCTAATCTTACCGTGGGGGAGCGTAAGTTTGTAGAACAGGTACGTGAGTTAAGGTTTTACTTCGGTCGGATCGTGTATATTAGTGCCTGGAGAGGGAAAGAAGTGTCAGACACTCACACTCACACATGC
The DNA here is from genome assembly GCF_015228065.2 of Penaeus monodon. Taxonomy (NCBI): domain Eukaryota; kingdom Metazoa; phylum Arthropoda; class Malacostraca; order Decapoda; family Penaeidae; genus Penaeus; species Penaeus monodon. The sequence continues at coordinate 4,014,436 of NC_051424.1, read as the reverse complement.
AAACACACAAACAAACACACACACAAACAAACACACACACACAAACAAACAACACACAAACAAACACACACACACAAACAAACACACACACACACAAACAAAAAAAACAACATCCCACAAATACACACCCACATACACACTTAACATTTCCTGTAGCTAAACCATAAATAAATTCCTGCAAGCGCCAGGCAAAAATAGTCTCTCCGAAGCAACCTATATTACCTCGCGTGGGGAAAACACTCATCGGCAACTCATGACATGAAGTCCTCGTGGATAATTTACATAACACTCATTCATTAAACGTGTGTGATGATTAAAAAAAAGAGAAAATAAAAAAAAATCAAATTGCTCGCTCGAATGAGTAGATGGAAAACTAGCAGTAAAGGCTGGAAGTAAAAAGGAAGGTAAATAAAATAGTAAATGATTCACAGAAGTGAAGGAGGAAAAGGTAAATTCAGGAGAAACAGAAGACTTACTTATCAGATTTTTTCTTTTTTTTTTGTAAGCAGCATTCATTCTACCTCATCATTATTATTTTATTTCATTTTGACTTCCTGGATTAACCCATTGTTATCAACATTTTAACTTACATGAGGTAAGCAGCAAGGTTTCAAATTATAGGTATTAATCCAATTATAAACATTAATACCCATTTCAGATCACTTTTGTCGTGATGTTATTGATCATTATCAATAACATTAATAATAATGATAATATAAATCAATGACAATGAAAGAGGTAATAATGTTGATTAATGATGATAATAACAATGACAACATAGAGGTGATAATGATGATGATAATGATAACAACAACAATGATAGTGATAATGATAATGATGATAATGATAGTGATGATTAAGATGATAAAAGCAGGTGTAGGTATACTTGAATTGCAGAGACAAAGGGAAGGTGCAGATCAGACAGATAATGTTAGTAAAGAATTTATTTAACAGCCAAAGTTTTTGAAGAATATACATAGCCATCTTACCGAAGAGAGAAAGAGAGAGCGACGGAAAGGGAGATCTTGCAAGTAAGTGAAATACATAAAAGATTATATTCTTAATTTCCGCGAAATAACAGGAATGAAAAAAGGAGGAAGAATAATTCGCGAAAATTATTCAAATTCAGAGAGAGAGAAAGAGTTAGCGAGTTGCATGCGTTGATCCGTCAGTTCAAATGTGATTTTTTTTTTTATATATCAGAAGGGTAAATACGCAGTAACACTCGTCTTATATATATATATATATATATATATATATATATATATATATATATATATATATATATATATATTTTTTTTTTTTTTTTTTTTTTTTTTTTTTTTTTTTTTTTTTCCTTCTTTTTCTTTTTTTTTTTTTTTTTTACTTATCTAATTATGCAATGAAAGGATCTTAAATTTTACTACGAACTGGTGGACGACTTTGAATTTTCTTTGTTCTTATATTATTCATTCATTCATTCATTTTGTTTTGGTTCAATTCATCTTCTATCTCGGTGTTGAAACCTCATTACCGATATTCTCCAGCGTTTTCAAAAAAGAAAAACATTCCAGCCTCGCAATGACCCCGATTCGTTCCCCTATTAGAAAACAAAGATAAACAAAAATAAACACAGATAGATAAATAGATAAATAGATGAATAAATGAAAGCCAGTAACTAAAATACCTACTAAAATAAGGATCTAAGGAACTAGCATTACTAAAACGTTCCCTACAACGTTTATGATAATCTTGTACGCAGATTTTCGTTAAGAGGACGTGTACACAATACTCTCCTCTTGTAACTAGCAAGTTAAAAGTGTCGAATGCTATTTATTAACAGCTATTTAATAAGGGATATTAATAACTGAAAGGCCGGTATCCGATTATAAAACTTTTATTTCATTATAAAACTATTATTATTGTTGTAATATTATTACTATTATCGAAATAAAAATAATGATAATGTTAATAATTATAATAATTAGTATTATCATTGTTGTTGTTATTAGTATTATCATTACTATTATTATTGTTGTTATTATTAGTACTATCATTACTATTATTATTGTTGTTGTTTGATTTATTATTTCATCATCATCATCATCATCATCATCATCATCATCATCATCATCATCATCATCATCATCATCATCATCATTTTTATCTTGGGGTTCAGTCTTCAGTATTACAGCAACGTCGACCTTTAGCAAATTTACAATTAAACTATAGGAAAAAAAAAGAAACATTGAAATTCTATACTCCATAATTTCTAATTCTGAAATGTAAAAATGAATCTGCTTTCGGAAAGTTTCGGAGAGCATGTTTCAGCAGAGGATTACTCTCGTTCCCTATTTTCCAAATTAATTATGAAATCGCGGTGCACACTGCAATAAAACTCGTATACAGCAGGCAACATTAATTCACTCATATGAGAGTAGGTAGTTATGTTCTAGATATTATTAATAAAGGAGCTTTCTCTCTCTCCCTCTCTCTCTCTCTCTCTCTCTCTCTCTCTCTCTCTCTCTCTCTCTCTCTCTCTCTCTCTCTCTCTCTCTGTCTGACTCTCTCTCTCTCTCTCTCTCTCTCTCTCTCTCTCTCTCTCTCTCTCTCTCTCTCTCTCTCTTTCTTTCTGTCTCTTTCTTTTTCTTGCATTCGCTCTGTTCCTATTCTATATCTATTCTCCTCCTCTTTATATTTTTTTCACTTTTTTTTTTTCATAATTCTTTTACCGCTTTTTTCACGATTGTGTCTGTCTTTCTCTTTCTCTCTCTCTCTCTCTCTCTCTCTCTCTCTCTCTCTCTCTCTCTCTCTCTCTCTCTCTCTCTCTCTCTCCCTCACCCACTCACCCACTTTCTCTCTCTCTCTCTTTCTTTCCCTCTCATTTCTCTCTCTCTCTCTCTCTCTCTCTCTCTCTCTCTCTCTCTCTCTCTCTCTCTCTCTCTAAATATATATACATACATATATATATATATATATATATATATATATATATATATATATATATATATGATATGTATATATATATATATATATATATATATATATATATATATATATATATATATATATATATATATATATGTATATATATATATACACATATATATCTACATGTTTATCTATATATTTATCTCGCTCGCTCCCCTCCATATATCTGCCTCTGTCTGTCTCTATCTCTCTCAACATATTTATCTATATAGCTATCTATTCCTCTAATTCTTCTTGTCTCTGTTTCTTTATACACGAGACGAGAATTCAAAACAGGGTGTGTTTCCTTTACCCAGAGTTGTTTACTGCTAAATGCTTTCCAAAAGCTAGGTTAGTTGGGACCTTGATTTGTGTTTCCTCGTTTGCATGTGGGAATTTGACAAAGGTATTCCTAAGCACAAATAGATTCACTGGTGGAATGAAGCGTGTGTATTTGTATATTGAATATGTATATCTACGTGTGTATGCGAGTATTTGTGTATGAATATGCATGTAGTATACAGGCGTTTTGTGTTGCCTATGCATTTGAGATCGGATGGTAAGATACAAATAGAT
>NC_051424.1:3978113-3981004 GCF_015228065.2 Penaeus monodon | reverse complement strand
ACCTACACTGCTCACTCCAAGAGCATCACAACATGGAAACTACAATTAAGTATCATGCTGTGACCACGGCGGCACAGACATGAACCTACCGTTTTTTTTTTTTTTTTTTTTTTTTTTTTTTTTTTTTTTACGGTAGGTTCATGTTTCAGCCGCCGTGGTCACAGCATGATACTTAATTGTAGTTTTTCATGTTGCGATGCTCTTGGAGTGAGTACGTGGTAGGGTCCCCTCTAGCTCTTCGGAAGAAGAGCTAGAGGCTGTTGAGACTGAATGTCCTACCCAGGCTTCGTGTTGATCGCTTTTTCCCCGTCACTTTTTTTGTGGGGTGGGGCTTTTTTTTTTTGGTGGGGTGGATAGGCGGGATAGGCGGATTCTTTATTTCAGAAACTGATCTTTCTTTAGTCCAGAAATATAACCCTTTTTTAGTTTATTTTATTTTTCGTTTTGAGTATCTTTCTTTTCTTGGTGTAACTGAAGAAGGCTTAATTCCAAAGTCCAAAAATCTTTCGTATATATTCTCTCTCTCTCTCTCTCTCTCTCTCTCTCTCTCTCTCTCTATCTATCTATCTATCTATCTATCTATCTATCTATCTATCTATCTCTATCTCTATCTCTATCTCTATCTCTATCTCTATCCTCTCTCTCTCTCTCTCTCCTCTCTCTCTCTCCTTCTTCTTCTTCTTCTTCTTCTCACAATTATTTGTCTTGTTGTCTTTTGAAAACGGTAAATTTCACGAGGTCTTTTAAGTGCGTATAGGAAGGTGTGAATGAATTATAATCAAAGCCGACAGGGTAGAGTGTAAGCGAGATTCATTCCCTGTTTCAGTGCAGGAATGAATACGATTTATAGACAGACGTTCCCCCCTTGTATCTTTCGCCCTCGTTCGGCTCTGAGCGTTCTGTGATAAACAGAGGAACTAGAGTATGTTGAAGAATTATGGGGAAAGGAAAATCTCAGAAAAGGGTGAATCTGGCAACTCACCCTAGATTCTCTGAAGTCTCTTTAAGAAAACATTCAAAATAAATGAATAAACAAATAGATGTAATGCATATGCAGACATAAATAATAAGTGTTAGATAATTAGAAAAAAATGTCTTCAGGTTTTACTTTCCTGAAACTGGGTGTACTGTAACATTGGAAATAGATACTATTAACGAATAGTACAAAGTCCTTCATTTGTATGTATATAAACATACTGGTTTCCTGCTGTTCTGGTCCTCCTATTTGTAGAGTTATGTTTTTTGTAGCATTTTATCTTTGAAATGTTACTGGATTCGTACTTTTGTTCTTGTGTTCGCTTTCACATTTCCTAGAGAATAATCATCTTATTTTTTCTGTGTTTAATATTTTCTCCCGACTTTTACTTTTATAATTTGTGTTGCTGGTGTATCTTGTTTCTTATTTTCGCTGTAATCATATATCCAGTATTAACATCTATCGTTGAAACATAACTCTAATTTCAAGAAAAGGAACAAACTGGCAACTCACTCTGGAGTAATCCGATTCGTCAAGTTTCTTTTTTATTCAAATCGGCTCACACCCAGAACTTTAGATGTTTTGTATTCTTGTTTATACATCTTCTTCTTTTAATATTAATACTGACATCTCTCTTCAACACTATTACATTATCTCAATTTTCAGAAGATAGTATTTTCTTTACTAAGATGAAAGCACAGAAAAGAACAATATATGAGACACGTCGAGTGAAACAAGATACCTCGTCAGACGCTAAAACAGTCTCTCTCCCTCTCCTTCTCTCTCTCTCTCTTTCTCTTTCTCTTTCTCTTTCTCTTTCTCTTTCTCTTTCTCTTTCTCTTTCTCTTTCTCTCTTTCTATACATGCCTACGTTCTGACTGATGGCTTGAGTACGAGAAAACTACATATTGCCTTGAGAAATCAACGCATGTATCGTAGGGGAAGTCACCGCCGTGGCACAAACCGCGGTTGATTAGGAAGGGCATCCAATCAGGCAAGGGTGGCACTGCCATATAACCTCTCAGTAATGAATTGAGAGAGGCCTATGTCTTGCAGTGGAATGAATGGTTGTTGAAAAAAAAATGATGACAGCCGCGATGGTCCAGTGGTTAGAGCACTGGACTTTTGTGGTCCCGAGTTCAATTCCCTGCCGCGGCAGTCGTAAAAATGCCTGCGCTCCGACTGCTTGCTCGAGCCCGATCTCACAGCGAGAAAACATATCACTTTGAGAGGTCGAGCGCAGGTGTCATAGGGAAGTCTCCGCCGTGACACAAGTGTTGTCGCGTTGATTAGGAAAGGCATTCAATCAGGCAAAGGTTGCACTGACAAATAACCTCTCAGTACTAAACTGAGAGAGGCCTATGCCCTGCAGTGGAAGAAATGGCTGTAGCTTTGTTCTCATTCGCTATGGTGTATATCATCATCAATAACGGTATGCTCATGTTTGAGCAGCCGTGGACCTCTCCACCATCCTTCTCCACTCAACTCGCGCGCACACATACACACACACACACACACACACACACACACACACACACACACACACACACACACACACACACACACACACACACACATATATATACACACACACATATATATGGTGTAAGGCCGCAGTGGCCGAATGGTTAAAGCGTCGGACTCAAGACTGTCACGACGGCAATCTGAATTCGAGGGTTCGAGTCACCGACCGCCGCGTTGTTCCCTTGGGCAAAGAACTTCACCTTGATTGCCTACCTAGCCACTGGGTGGCCAAGCTAGCCCAAGTCAAGTGCTGGTCCCAAGCCCGGATAAATAGAGAGAATGATTACCTAAAAGGTACCACCGGCACTCTCCGTGGAAAGGAACTGGGGACCCTACCACGTACTCACTCCAAGAGCATCACAACATGAAAACTACAATTAAGTATCATGCT
>NC_051424.1:3963226-3965726 GCF_015228065.2 Penaeus monodon | reverse complement strand
TTAAACCCAATTATAACAGTTACCTTGTTGTCGTCTTTAATGTGGGTTTGGGTAAAAAGGGGTGTTTTCGAATGCAGGGCAGTATGGGAAAAAACCAGTGATTTAAACCCTATCTAAATTTTAAAATTCCCTTGAAACCACGAAAGGAAATCAAGAAAATTTCAACACTATAGCGGCCTGTTTTTCTGAAAAGATATCGGACTGAATTCCCCCCCGCCCCAAAAAAAAGATTAAATCCAAAAATTTTAAAATTTTCCAAATTGGGGCAGGGGGGGCTCTGGGGCAGTTTTTTTAAAGAGGCGATGAACCCAAAAAATGATTGTGAAGTTTTAGTCCTAAGTGCTTTACGGGGGGGGGGGGGGGGTCTAACCGTTTGGGGAAATTTGGGTTTTTGGAAAAAATTTTTTAATTTTTACCCGAAACAAAAATGGAATTTAAGTTTTGGGGAAAAACGCCGCCAAAACGGTTTTGGGGGTTTGGGAAAAAAGGGAATGATACGATTTTTGGAATTGATTAAGCATGTAAGTAAGGAAAAAAAGGGTGTTTTTTCCAAAATGCCAATAACATTGTGCAAAATAATGGGAAAAAACTTTGCTTTTATGCCAATAACTTTGGGCACAAATGCGGGTACTTTTTCAACATGACCAATTTACCCTGCAACCCTAATGAAAAAAGCTGTGGATTGAAAGAAAAATTTTTTCACGTTTATTTTTTTCTTCCCACGCCCTCTCTTCTCAAACTTCTTTTTTTATTTTTGTTTTTTTCTTTCTTTCTTTTTGGTTTTTTTTTCCTTTTTCCCTTTTTTTTTTTTTTTTTTTTTTTTTTTTTTTTTTTTCACTGCCAAAAATTCGAAAGTTGACTGGGGTTTTCCCGTGAAGTTGTTTGAAGGGAAATTGACTTTTTTTTACTCCCGTGCTTGGTTTTGGGTTCCCTTTGATCAGCGCCGAGACTGAACTCCTAACTTCTCTATAGTTTTTATGCTTGTTAGACTCTACAAGACCATGGAAAGCATTTGATTACAGCCGCTCTACTGCGCATATTGCCGACTGATATGATAAGTCACAGCCGCTTTGAGATGATGAAGAATGGTATGAATTATATATCAAAGATATGTTATGTACACACGAACTTTCTCTCTTTTCCACACACGCTACACACATGTACATACACCCACACAAACACCCACACGCACACACACACACCACACACACACACACACACACACACACACACACACACACACACACACACACACACACACACACACACACAACACACACAACAAAAACCCCCACACACACCACAGATAAACACACCACTCAATATATATTAATATATATATATATATATATATATATAATTATATATATATATATATATATATATATATATATATATATATATATATTTATATATATTTATATATATAAATATATATATATATATATATATATATATATATATATATATATATTTATGTATAATATATATATAGATATATACATAAGCCCTAGTAATGAGAGGGCCATTAAGCAGGCGTAGTATTCAATAGATTAAGGATCAGCTTTGGCTCTGGTGTACCGGCGCGCCAGCGAGCGGCTGCGTCTGATGAATATGTAAATGAAAGTTTGTTGGAAGCTTCCGGGACGCCTCTACTTCATCTCCATGATCTGCCTCTCCCTCTCGCTCTCTTTCTTTCTCTCTCTCTCTCTCTCTCTATCTCTATTTATATCTCTCTATCTATCTCTATCTCTATCTCTATCTCTATCTATATCTATATCTATATCTATATCTATATCTATATCTATATCTATATCTATCTATCTATATATATATATATATATATATAATATACATAGTGTGTGTGTGTGTGAGTGTGTGTGTTATATATAAAATATATATATATATACATATATATTATATATATTATATATATATTATATATATATCTATATGGAGTGTGTGTTGTGTGTGTGTGTGTGTGTGTGTGTGTGTGTGTGTGTGTGTGTGTGTGTGTGTGTGTGTGTGTGTGTGTTTGTGTGTGTGTGTGTGTGTGTGTGGGTGTGTGTGTGTGCGTGAGTGTGTGTGTGTGTGTGTGTGTGTGTGTGTTTGTGTGTTTGTGTGTGTATGTATGTATGTATGAGTGTGTCCATATCCCTGCCACGTGTATTTGAATCTTTTAACCCTAATACATACTTCAGATATCATCCCATTACCGAAAGTGACGTTTTGCATCATACATATTCCGATCCAATTATCGAACTCGCAAGACAGCACAAGCCTTGGCAGACTCAATATGAATTAAACTGCCTTCATTGTATACCAGGACGAGCTTAGTCTCATATTCATTACTTGCGCTCGCTCCTGCGCTGACTGGGAAGAATTTACAAACCGTCTTTTTGGGGGTATGATGATAAAAGATTGACATGTGTGTGTGTGTGTGTGTGTGTGTGTGTGTGGTGTGTGTGTGTGTGTGTTGTGTGTTGTTTGTTTTGTTTTT
>NC_051424.1:3960784-3963126 GCF_015228065.2 Penaeus monodon | reverse complement strand
AGTATCCGGGTTTGGGGCTTGGAAAAAGGGTCTTTCGGCCTTGATTTCCTTTTGTTAAAAAAAACCCCCCCGGCCGGACCCCCATTTTGGTTTGCCAAGGGGTTGGCAGGACCATGTCAACCGGGGGTTACACGTGAGCTGGCAGGGACCTTTACTTCATAACCCGGGGATCGCCAACCGGGTAAGGCCACCACTGCCCCCTATGGACGACCCTGCCCCCCAGGTTTGCTCTCTGCGAGACAACCCCTGGGTGGAGAACCTGGGACGTCCTGGGAGATCTTTGGTTTGGGCAGCTGACAAACCCTGTCGTGGGGAATAGAGATGGGCCCGGTGCCTCCCGGAGACTCCCCTCGAGGGACCTCTGGTGGAAGCAAAAGGGTGGATGGGCATGCGCCCCCGTGGGCGTTACCCCCTTGATGATGATGAGAAAAATACATATAAATGTTATATATAATATATATATATATATAATATATATTATATATATATTATATATATATTTTTATATATAATATATATGAAGGGAAAAAACACTCTTCGGCTATACAATGGAATTGGGGGTTTTTTCTTTCAATATATATATATAGTATAATTATTATAATATATTTAATATATTAATATTATAATAATATAATATATAAAAATTATATTATTAATTTTGTATAATTTTACTTTTCAGTTTTGATTCGTTTCCCCATGACAAGTTCATGCTTCCCTTGAAAATCGTTCGTCGGTTCTCGTGCTTCAAAAAACCTTCCTCCGGAGGGTGGCCCCGGAGGAGACAGCGAGGTAGAGTGAATCCATAGGTCAAGTTGATGGTCAGGGGTCAGGGGGCACGCCGCCCTCTTGGTCACCAAGGGGTCAGAGGGCGTGGGCCCAAGGATCTCAAAAAATTTAATACAGAAAGGGCTTTAAAGAGAGAAGAAGAGAGAAGAGAGAGAGAGAGAGAGAGAGAAGAGAAGAGAGAGAGAGAAGAGAGAGAGAGAGAGGAGTAAGAGAGAGAGAGACGGAGAGAAAGAGTGAGTAAGTGCGTGGGTAAGAGAGAAAGAGAAAGGTTTAAATAAAGAAAAAGAGAGAGTAAGAGAGAAAAAAACAGAAAGTAAGAGAAAGTGAGAGAGAGAAAGATGGGTGTCGAAAAATATTTCGATATACAAAAGAGACCAGAGAAGAGAAATTTTTAAAAAATGATTTTAAAACTTTTTTGTTGCGAGTTAAAATCATCCTGGGACTTAAAACTCATACACAAGTTTCTTTCCCGAAATTCGACCTTCCCCTTTTATAACACAAAAAGGGAAACAAACTTTCCTCTAATACCCTAAATTTATAAAAGACAATTCTTTCCGCCCCTTCAAAACGCCCTATACCCGTCCTAACACTACCCACCTGTCCTCTGAACTCTCCGCAGTCGTAGGTTTCAAGTAAAAGTAAAGCAGTTCTTATTTTGGTGTAATTAGTAGGAATTCCCCCAACAGCATTTAAAAGGCTTTGTTGGGGTGCAACACGGCAAAAAGGGCCCCGAGACTTCCCTTGAATGTTAACAAATGAATATTGCGTTTCTGTAGGGGCAAACTCCCATGCAGGCAGGGTGTGTAGTTTCCTGTACTAGCACAATGGGACCTTTAGTGATCAAAAGGGAAAAGAGGGGTTCTCTTTTTTTATTTTTTTATTTTTATTTTTTTATTTTTTTAACGAATAATGAAACGCTGGGAGGGAAAAGTATTTCTCTGGTGAAAAGTGGTGTCCTGAAGCGATCTCAGCCACACGTTCAAACTGCAAAAAGTATAATAAAAAGTAAGATAAAAACAATATTTTTCGTATATCACTCCTGCTTTGTTTCACTTTGAGAAAAAAACACCTGTGCTTCATTTGTTTCCGATTTTATCTTATTTTCTTACCATGTTTTATCACCGTGTTTTCAATTTCTCGTGTCGCAGTATAGACCCAAAGGACGCATTGCGCTCCAACTTAGAAGGATTTCCGTCATTAAACTGTTTTCCTCATTATAGCGTTTTCTTCAGTAAAAAAAAAGGTTTTCCTCATTATAACGACTTCCTCATTAAAGTGACCCTGTGCTATCTCGGGATCTTAAGATATTTCTGGACTTCTCTCTCGCCTCTTTCTCTCAGCCGGATCTGTGCGCCGTCGGCCTGAATTTCTCCAGGGAAGTAACTTGCTTTTATGAGACTATTCAAGAAAAATTAAACTTTGATGCTTAATTCAATTCCTTGTAATATAAGGTGTGTCTCGGATCCTTAACGACTGTTAAGATACCTCTGAGTGTTGGAAATACTTGTAATATTAAATCAACATCTTCGCACATTTTCATCTACAGCTAAGAGATG
>NC_051424.1:3942446-3948184 GCF_015228065.2 Penaeus monodon | reverse complement strand
CACACACACACACACACACACACACACACACACACACACACACACACACGTACATGAAGACAGACCAAAGTTTAGCTCATTTTCGTCGAGGGCAGAAAGTTTTGACAGTGACGAAACGAGGAAATCGAACGAAAACAACACTTTTGGTAGTTCTGAACCGCCCTTGGTGCCTGGCCTCTCAAGACTGCATATTCAGGAGCCTCTTATCACTCGCTCGCACTCACTCACTCACTCACTCACTCGCTCGTGTTCACTCAGTCACGCACGCACTACTCACTCACTCACTCACTCACTCACTCGCTCGTGTTCACTCAGTCACGCACGCACTCACTCACTCACTCACTCACTCACTCACTCGCTCGTGTTCACTCAGTCACGCACGCACTCACTCGCGAATCTGTCTCTTGCAAAAACGTGATTTTCTCTCTCTCCCTCTCTCTTTCTTCTCTCTCTCTCTCTCTCTCTCTCTCTCTCTCTCTCTCTCTCTCTCTCTCTTCTCTTTCCCCTCTCTCCTCTTCTCTCTCTCTCTCTCCCCTCTTTTCCTTTTTTTCTCTCTTTTCCTTTTTTCTCTTCTTTCCCTTTTCTCTCTCCTTCCCCCCCTCTCTCCCCCTTTTTTTCTCTTTTTTCACTTTCTCTCCCTCCCCCCCTCTTCTTTTTTCTCTCTTTTCCCCTTTTTTTTTTTTTCTTTTTCTTCCTCTCCTCCCCCCTCTTCTTTTTTCTCTTTTTCCCCTTTTTCTCTTTCTTTTCTTTTCTCTCTTCTTTCTCTCTCTTTTCTTCTCTCTTTCTCTCTTTTCCTCCTCTCCCCCCTCCTCTCTCTCTCTCTCTTTCTCTCACTCCCTTCCTCTCCCTCCTTCTCTCACTCCCTTCAGAACATTTTATTTCGTTTTTTCCGCCTCTTATTCTAAGCTATATTTACAAAGTTAAGTCTACAAGAGCATAATTATACAAACACACTTCTTATCTTTTCCTTCCTATTTTTGCTTCCAAAAACAGACTACTTCTTCTGGAAACTTGTCTCTTGACACTTTTAAATAAAACAACATTGCTTAAAATTTTCACCCCCTAAAAAGAGGACGATACACACACCACCACACAACACACACACAACACACACACACAACACACACAAAAAAAAAACCCCACAACACACACACACACCCAAAAACAATATATATGTAAATATACTTTTTTTTTTTTTAAACGGTGGGTTCTGTCTGAGCCGCCGTGGTCAAAAATATATTAATTGTAGTTTCATGTGTGATCCCCTTTGGAGTGAGTAGTGGTGGGGCCCCATTTCCTTTCCACGGAGAGTCCCGGTGTCCTTTTGGGTAATTTTTTTCTTTTTACCCCGGGTTAGGACATCCCCGATGGGCGGGTTTGGCCCCCCATGGTAGTAGACGATCGGGTGACTTTCCCTTCCCCAAAGGGAACAACGCGCGCCGGGTGACTCGAACCCCGAATCAGATTGCCGTCGTGCCAGTCTGAGTCCGACGCTCTAACCATCGGCCCCGCGGCCTTAATATAAAATTAATATATAATATATTTTTAATTTTTAATATATAATAATATTTTAATATAAAAATTTCCCCGCACCAACACACAACACCCCACCAAAACACACACACACACACACACCCCAAAACACACACACCAACAACACACACACAAAACCACACACACACAAACAATATAATAAATATTATATATATATAAATAATATATATTTTATAAACATATTTACATATATAGACACACAACACACCCCCACCAGCACACACACACACACAAACACCACACCAAAACACAATCATAATATATAATATATATAAAATAATAATATATATATTAATTAATAATATATAAAATTTTTAAAAATTATTTTTTTAAAATATAAAATATATTATAAATATAATATAATATATAATATATAATATTTTATATATTTTATATATTTTATATATGTGTATTTTAACATATATATGAAATATATAAAATTTATATATATATTTTTATATATATAATATATATATATATATAATATATATTAAATATTATATATATATATTAATTTTAAAAAATATATATTTTATAGATATTATATATATAATGTTTGTGTGTGTTGTGTGTGTGTATGGTGAACAAAAACAAAAAGACAGTAGTGTTTTTAAAACCAAAAAACGACAAGAACAACAACAAAATCAGCACAAAACAAAAGCAGAAAAAAAGAAAACAAAAACAAAAACCAAAATCAACAAAAACAAAAAATGCAACAACAAAACACAAAATACAACAAAAAACAACAGCAAAAACAAAAAAAACCCAAAACAAAAAAAAACGACAACAACAACAATATCACCAACCATAGCAAAAAACAGTAGGAAAAAACAAAAAAAAACAAACAAAAAAAAAAAGCAACAAAAAAAAAACAATAACAAAAAACAACAAAATCAAACACAGAAAGAACAACAACAACAACAAAAACACGAAAGAACGAAGCGAAACAAACCTCCATCAACCTGGAAATAAGACCTGGAAAAGTCACGTGACACAGAGCCCATTGGCGGAGGGGGAGGGGTCAGGGGGGGTCAGGGGAGGTCAGGGGGGTGGGGGAGAAGGAGGGAGAAGGGTGGGGAGGTGGGGGAGGTTGGGGAGGTTGGGGAGGGGGAGGGGGTGACGAGGCATTGTCACTTTTTCCCGCTCTTTTGCCCTTTTTCTCCCCGAGGTCTTTAATTAGAGTGGTCGGGACTGTCGTGGAAAAAAATTTTAATACTTTTCCCTCCTTCCTGTTTTTTTCTTTTGCTTTTTTTTTTACTTTCTCTATCTCCCCTTTTCCTTTTGTCTCTTTCCCTCCTTCTCTCTCCTCTCTTCCCCTCTTTTGATTCTTTCCCTCCTTCCAATTTTTGCTTTCTTTATCTTTTTTTTTCTTTCTTTCTCCTTTTTATTTCTTTCTAGCCCTTTTTTTCTTCTTTTCTTGTGTTTCCCCTTTTCTTTTATTTTCCTTATTCTTCCTTCTCTTTTCATCCTTTATTTCCTCATCCTTTTTCCCCCCTCCTTCCCCTCTCTCCCCTTTTCCCCCTTCCCCTATTTTGCCCTCTTTCTTGCTTCCCTTTTCCCCTTTTGTCCTCTTTTTTCTTATCTTGTTTTTTCCTTTTTCACTCTTTTAGTTTTTTTCCTCCTCTTTTCCCCCCCACTTACTTCCCTCCCACCCCCTCCCCTTCCCCTTCCCTCCCCCACTCCCTCCTTCCCCTTCCCCCCTTCCAAACCTCCTTCCCTCCCCTCCCCTCCACCCCTTCCTCTCCTTCTTCCCTTTTTCCTCCCTTTCCCCCCTGTTTAAACCCCCCTCCACCTTTTCCCTTTTACCGAATCAAAAAGACCCAAGATCACGAATTTTTTTCACAAAGATTGTCCTTTTGCCCGGGGTTAATCTTCGCATTGCATCCGCTCTTATGTCCTTTTAGCCCGGTGTACCCCTTTGTTAGATCCCCCTTTCTTTATTCCTTTAGACCCCGGGTTTACTCTCGTTATTGCATCCGCCTTTTTGTCCTTTTTGCCGGTGTTCACTCTTTTGTTTTTGATCCCGCCTTAGTCCTTTTAGCCCGGTGTTCATCTTCGTTATTGCATCCCGTTTGTGTCCTTTTAGCCCCCGGGTTTACTTTCGTTAGCTCCCCCTCTTTTGTCCCTTTTAAACCCGGGGGGTTTACTCTTCGTTATTTATCCCGCTCTGGCCTTTAGCCCGGTGCACTTTCGTTATTTCATCCGCTTTATGTCCTTTAGCCCGGGGTTCACTCTTCTTATGCATCCCGCCTTATGCCATCGTTGCCGGGGTTCTCGTCGTTCCTTTAATCGGTTTTTTAAAATTAGATTTCGTGATGGCGTCTTATCCATTATATAATATATATTAAAATATAATTTTAATAATAATATATTAAAAATAATATAATTTGTCTATAGGAATATTTTAATATAATATATTAAAAATAAATAATAAGATTAAAATAAATATATTAAAGAAATATAATAAATAAATTATATAAATATTTTATATAATGATAGTCCCCACACAAACACACACACCCACCACAATATTATTTTATAATAATATATATATATATATTATATAGAATAAAATATATATTGATATTATGTATATATAAAAATATATTTTAAAATATATATTATAAAATATATATATAATATAATAATATAAGATATAGATAAAGATATAGATAGATAGATAGATAGATAGATAGATAGATAGATATAGAAAAATAGATAGATAGATAAATTTATAGATAAATAAATGATAAGACCAATAAATAAAAAAATTAATAAATAATATGAACAGAAGGTAATAAGTTTAATACGACTGACAAAACAAACAAACAAACAAAGACAAAAAAAACAAAAGAGAAAAAAAAAAACAAGAAACAAAAAAAAAAAAGAAAAAGAAGAGGAAGAAGAAGAAGAAGAAGAAGAAGAAAGAAAAGAAAAAGAAAAGAAGCAGAAACAGAAGAAGAAGAAAAAAAAGAAAAAGAGAAAAAAAAAGAAAAAGAAAGAAGAAGAAGATGAGGAGGAAGAAGAAAAAGAAGGAATATTGCGATCGAAGGAGGAATTAAAAGATAAATAGGAAAGAAAGAAAAGACAAGGGAAGAAGGATGAGAAAGATAAGAAGAAGGCGAAGGAGATGAGAGAGAGAAGGAAGAGGGGAGAGAGAGGAGAGAGAGAGAGGAGAGAGAGAGAGAGAGAGAGAAGAGAGAGAAGAGAAGAGAGAAAAAAGGGAAAGGGGAGAGAAAAGAGAAGAGAAGAGAGAGAGGGGGGGGGGAAAAAGAGGAGAGAGAAGAGGAAGGAGAGAGAGAGAGAGAGAAGAGAGAGGAGGAGAAGAGAGGAAAAGAGAGAGAGGAGAGAAAGAGAGAGAGAGAGAGACGGAGGGGGAGAGAGGAAAAGGGGGTGGGGAAGAGAGGAAGGAAAAAGGGAGAGAGAGGAGAGAGAGGAGAGAGAAGAGAGAAAGAGGGAGAGAAAAGAGAGGAGAAAGAGAGAGAAGAGAGAGAGAGAGAGAGAGAGAGAGAGAGAAGGAAGAAGAAGAAGAGAGAGAGAGAGAAGAACGAAGAGAGACGGAGAGTGAAGAAGAGAGAGGGAGAAGGAAGAGGGAGAATGACGAAGAGAGAAGGGAGAGGAGGAAAAAGGAGAGAAGAGAGAAGAAAGAAAAAGAAAGAAAAATGTTGGAGGAAAGAGACATAAGAGAGCAGAGAAAGAACAAAACGAATAAAGAGAGAAAAGGAGAGATAACGAATGAGAGGATAAGGAGAGAGAAGAAAGAATAAAAAGAGAGAGAAAGAACTGGTAGAATGAGTAGACGAGGGAGAAGACAAAAATAAAGAAAAACAAACAAACAGACAAACAAAACAATGAAAGAGAATAAACGAACAGGGAGTTGAAAGAGCAGAGAATAAAGAACGGAAGGGAGACATACGATAAAGCAGAGGAATCAAGGCAGACGAGGAGAGAGACGAGAAAGACCGATCATATTGCCTGAACTCCCGAGGGATACCGACCACGAAGCAGAAGACGACGCCACGGATACGAAACCTAAAAAAAAAGAAAAAGAAAATAATACGACGCTGAAAAGCAAAAACAACAACACATCAGGACATCTCAAGAAAACAAAATCATATCGATAATCCAAAAAAATAAAAAAAAAAAACAAAACCTAAAAAAAAAAAAAAAAAAAACAATAAAAC
>NC_051424.1:3927389-3942346 GCF_015228065.2 Penaeus monodon | reverse complement strand
AAGTAATATTATGATAATCATTTCATTAATAATGATAGAAATCATATTCTTAGAAAATCTAATTCCGACATTAAAAATAATAATAATAATAAAAAATATAAAAAATACGCTATTTAGTTAACGAAAATCCTCATCCTCTATCTTTTCTTTCTCGTTTTCTGCGTTCTCGTCCTCTCCCTATTCCCCATTCGTCGATTTTAATTACTTTCTTTCCCATTCTTTCTCCTCCTTTCATCAATTTTCCTCCTTTCACTTAATTCCTTTCTTTCTTTTCTTTCTTCTTCTTTCACCGTCTTCCTCCTCCTATCTTCCTACCTCCTTCGTTATCTTTTCTTTCCTCCTCCTCTTCCTCTCTTTCCTTTTCCACCGTTCTTTGTCACTATATCTTATTCTTCTTTCTTCCCTGTTTTCTTTGTCTTCACTTTTTTCCGCTTTTCTTTCTATGCTTCCTTTATCTTATCATTCTTTATCTTATCCTCCACATTCCTTGTCCTCTCCTTTTCCTCCATTTTTATCTTTGTCTTCTCCTTCCTTTCCCTTCGCATTATCCCTCTTTTTCTCCTCTCTTTCCTTATACACTTGTCTTTTCCATCTCCTTTGTTTTTATCTTTGCTTTCTCTTTCATTTTTACCTTCCATTAGGTTTATCTTTCTCCCTTCCTTCTCCCCTTTGCCTTCTCCCTCCTCTCTCTACACTATTCATCATCTTTATTCCCTCGTTTCCGTTATTGTATTCCTGTTATTCATCTCTTCATTATATCTCCTTTATACGTTCTGTTCCTCCTCTCTTTTCGCATTCTTATACCTATCCATTTCTCATTCTTCCTCCTTCGCAATCTTTCTCATGACATTTAGTCTGTTCCTCCTGCTTTGTCCTCCTCCTCCTCCTCCTTCTTCGTTCTCTTTATCCTCTCCTCTCCTTTCTTACTCCTCTCTTTTACATTTATCTCTCTCTTCTTCTTGCTTCTCTCCTCTTCTCTGTTCTCTCCTCTTCCTATCCTCTCCTTCTTCCTCCCTTCTTCTCCTCTCTTCCTCATCCTTCCTCTTGGCTCTTTCCTCCTCCTCCTCCTTCTTCGTTCTCTTTATCCTCTCCTGTCCTTTCTTACTCCTCTCTTTTACATTTATCCCTCTCTTCTTCTTGCCTCCCTCCTCTTCTCTGTTCTCTCCTCTTCCTATCTTCTCCTTCTTCTCCTCTCTTCCTCATCCTTCCTCTTGACTCTTTCCACTTGGGATTTGAGAAGTTAAGAGATAGAATTATATCATTGCAAATTCTCTCTTTGCAAAATATTCCTCATTAAGCTCTCTGTTCCTCTTCCCCTCTTTCTTATTCTCTCCTCTTCTCTTCCTGTCTTCGGCTGTTTATCAAGTCCTCTTCATTTTTCTGTGCAGAAATAATAAACCCATCACCGTTACCGTTATCATCTTAATGATACTGTTAATATTAATGAAGATAATAATAATGATGATAGCTTTAATATCAGTAATGATAACAGTGCTAATAATAATAATCATGATGATGATACTATTACTATTGTCTTTCTATAACTCATCACTTACTGTTATGATGATAATGATGATAATAATAATTATAATGATGATGATGATGATGATGATGATGATGATGATGATGATGATGTTGATAATAGTAATAACAATAATAATAATAACAATAATAATAACAGTTACTACTGTTGTTATCAATATCATGATTACTATTACTATTGCCTTTACTATTATCATCATTATCATTATCATCATCACAACATCACCATCATTATCTTCACCATTATCCAAAAATTGCATCGTCCGAAGACATCCCAACACGATTTTTAAAAAAAAGGTAAATAAACAAAGCATATTTGACAAAAGCGTCAGAAATCATCTTGGCAAATAAGTACCGCGAGTCAAGGGAAGAACAAATACACAATAGTAAACAAGGAAATGATTATTTGTTTACTTGTTTTAACTGTGATTTTGCAGGAACTAGCACGAAGGGGTAAGTTCCGTAATATGCCTAATTAACAAAATAAAATGTCTTATTTCGTATGGATGCTTTTCTGTACGTGTATTAACGCCAAAATGCAAAGAGAAAAAAATATATAGCGATAATGATATTAATATTATCAATACCATTCTTTTTGCTATGATAACAACTGATACCATTCTTGTGATGATAATACTAAGATTACAAAGCTAATTAAGATTAAGATAAAGGTAACAAAGATTTTGATTTTGAGGATATGAAGAACAGAAATAGGTTCAAGACAGCAACATCAACCGCAGTTATTAATAAGGATGATGATAATGGTAATGATGATGATGATAAGGACGATAACAGTGATAAGTAATAATCAATGAAATAATTATGGTGACAGAGACAACTGATAATATTATACAAAATCTGTGAATTCTGAAGAGTCACGTCGTAGCAAACAAGTCAGCGTGATTTTCATTTTTATTTTTTTTTCACCTTTTCTTGACGTTTCCTGGGCAGCAAGTTACAAGGGTGTGGCCTACCAGTGTCAGTCTCAAACGCCTTCATCTGGTAGCCTAGAGACGGTCACGGAGACACGCAGGTCTTTTTCCAGAAGAACAATTTAGTTCTGGTTTTCAGATTAATAAGTAAGTGAATTCTGAAAAGATTGTGAATTTGCGAAAAAATGTGTTTGAAACAAAAATCGAAGTGTACAAATGTCCGAAAAGCCACGCTGAAAAGGGGAAAGGGAAACACTGAGATAAAAAGATTTCCAAAGTGGGATAAAATAAAATCGAAAAAAAAACAAGCTGAAATTGGTGTGACAACTTAATAACACTGTTCTTTGTCCATGTGCAAAGCAAGTTCAGCCTCAACCTTAACCTTTTTTACATATAGTCCGTGTGTCGATCGTTGCCTCTATGTTGCTTTAATATACAGAAACGGGGACACAGAGCCAGCTAGAGTAATAAAAAAGAGAACGTGAACCAATTTCGTCGCCTGTCTTGTTGGTAAAATGTAAAACACTGGTTCGATGACGTAAGACTGATCTCTAAAATAATATATAATTCTAATAAACACATTAAAATTCGTTAAGCATATTGGAAACGAATGAAATAAAAGCAAGCAAAAGCATCAGAACAAATGGCGTAAAATGAAAAACCCAAGAAGGTATGAAGAAAATCAATAAATCGTTTTTTCCTAATTTTCGCAACGGAGTAAAATCAAAACCTTAAACTTTCTTAAAATGTGTGAAATAAGTACATTCAAAATACCAAAACCATTTCAATAAGAGAAACGTCTTCAAGAAAATGGAGTTAAGTATAGAAAACAAAATTTATAAAGAAAAACGAACATAAAAGACTGAATGAGCAGAGAGGATGCTTGCCTAACGGGAGATCATTTAATACAGCATCGGTAGTCCTCTCCAAAACCACCTCACTGTCATAATAATAACAGATAAGACCGAAAATAACACCAATAATTAACAACAAATAACAACAACAATAACGACAAACAATCCCGACATTGATGATAACGAAATCCCACGAAAATAAAATTATAACAGAGTAACAGAGTACTGTCCTTTTCCAGCACTGTTGACCGAAGTGACAGATCTCGCAGTCTGACCTAACTTCTTGTCGAGTGTCTGTTGCATCATTGATCGGGCGCTGAACATGTTGGTTTGGGGAAAATTTTCGACACGTTTTTTTTTTTATTTTGGATTTTTGACGTTGTGGTTTTTTTTTTGCTTTTGTTTTTTTTTTCTTCTTCTTTCTTGTTTTCTTCGTTTTCTTTTTTTCTTTTCTTGTCTTTTTTTTCTTTTTTTCTTTGGGTCTATTTTGCTTTTTTTTCTTTTCTTTTTTTCTTCTTCTTCTTTTTCTTCTTTTCTTTTCAATCTTCTTTTTTCTATGTACTATTTCTTCTTCCCTTTTTTTCCACAACCTTAGCTAATGTTTGGGTTTTTAACTATTTATATTCAGAAATTACAGAAGCCCCTAAAATACAGAATTCCTGATTTTTCTTTTATGTATAACAAACAAACATGAAAAACTGTCCATTTTACGACGACTTGTGAAAACTGCATCAACCTGTGCTTATCCCGTAAGCATTTTCTGCTCTGTCTTGCCCACAGCTGAAAAAAGCCTTTTAAACCTAAACACATTTTACACCACACACACCACAACACACACAACCACACACAAACAAACCAACACAAATAATTTTATTAAAATAAAATATATATAAAAATATATATTTTATATAATATATATAATATATATAATATATATTTGCATATACATATATATGTAGATAAATAGATACATACATACATACAAGTCACAGAATCTTATCCACCGTCAACTCAAACTCGTCTCCTCTCCCCCCCCCACCCCACCCCCCGCCCCCACGCCCCCCCCCTCACCCCCCTTAGCCCATGACCTATTGGCGTTAATCGGAAATGAAAAGAAGTCTCCAAGAGCTAACTTTCCCCGCGGTCTGACCTCGGGAAGTAAGATCCATTTTTGATGATCATAAACTAGCAGAGATCTCGAGTGGATTAATCTCTTTAATGGCCTCGTCTTGATTAATTAAACGCGGTTGTCGCTCGCCGCCTGAGAGGTCTGGAAGGTGCCAGTAGGTGTCTTGAATTCTGTTTGTCTTTTTTGTCGTCTGTCTGTCTGTCATTTTCTTATTTTTTTTCTGTCGTTTTATAAAAAATTTTATTATAGAAATATATATATATAAAGAATTTTAAAATAATATATTTAATAAAGAAAAAATAATATTATATATTTAATATATATTAATAATATATGTAATAAATATTTATTCATAATGTTATACAAAGTATATAATGTATAAACATAATATAATTTTTAATATAAAATAGGTTTTATAAAACATACAAATAAAATAAAATAAAAAAAATAAAAAAATAAGGGGTGGGGGGGGGTGGGGTGGGGTGGGGGGGGGGGTGGGTGGGGGGTGGGGATAAAAAATTTAAACGTTGGGGGGGGGGGGGGAATATAAAGAAACAAAAAATATTAAAATAAAATAATATATATAGAAAAAATAAAAATAAATATAAAAATAATAAAATTTAAATTTTAATATATATAATTAAAAAAAAAGGACAAAATAAAAAAAAAATAATTATATAAAATTAAAAATAAATATATATAATATATAGAATATAATATATATATATAATATTATATAAAATTTTATATGTATATAGATATTTTAATATATATACATATATGGGGGTGGTATAATATATATATAAAAAAGTAAATAAAAAAAGGGGGGGTGTGTGTGGGGGGGTGGGGGGTGGGTGTGGGGGTTGGTGGTGTGGGGTGTGGGGTGTGTGTGTGTGGAAAATTTATATATAATAAATAATATAAAAAAATTTAAAGAATAAATAATATAATAATATATTATATATATAATATAATAAAATAAAAAAAATAAAATTTTTTTTTTTAATTTATAATATATTTATTATAATATATAGATAAATATACATGCAAATATATGTTTAAGGGAATGTAAATTAAAATAATAAATTTTATATAAAATATATAAAAATAAGAAATATCATATTTATATAGATATATATAATTTTAAAATAAAATATAAAAAAATATAATTAATTTTAAATATATAATAATATATATATATATATATATATATATAATATAATTTTATAGGTTATATACATATACATAATTTTAATATATATAATAATTAATATATTATAATAATATATTATATAATATATATGAGTGTGTGTGTGGTATTATCTACATCCATATAATTTTACATCTGTCTATCATTATCATTATTTTTTATCATCATTATCATTATCTATCTATCTATCTATCTATCTATCATATATATATATTATATATATATATAATAATAAATATATATTTTATTATAATTTTATATATATATAATATATATAGTAGGTGGTGTGTGTTAAAATTACCTACCACCATCAATTTTCTTTTGTCTATCATCTATATATTTTTTTTTATCTATCTTTTCATTATCTATCTATCTATCTTTTTAAAATATATATTATATAATATATATTATAAATATATATATGTTGCATTTTTGGGAACAACCCCCCAACACACACAAAACACACACACACACACACACACCACACACACACACTACACACACAACACACACACCCACATATAAATATAAAAATTAATAATATATAAAATATAATAATTAATTTTAATATCTTCTTTAACGGTGGGTTTCGCTGAGCCCCCGTATATATATACATAAATATATAATATAATAAAAAATTTATATATATATATATAATATGGGGTGTGTGGGGGTGTGGGGGGGTGTGTGGGGGTGTGGGTGTGGTGGGGGTTTTGGTGTGTGGGGGGTGGTGGGTGGGGGGGGCTAAATTTAGAGAAAAAATTATAATGATTTTTTGGGGAAGATAAATAGAGAAAGATATATAGAAAAAAAAGGGAAAGAATTAGATTTTAATAAAGTAATATAATATGTTATAATTATAAATGTAATATTATAAAAAAGAATATAATATATATTATTATAGATATAATTATTTAATTAATCTATAAAATTTAATTTATATAATATATATATATATATATATATATTTGTGGGTGTGCGGGGGTTTGTATGTGTGTGAGGTGGTGTGTTTGTGGTGTGTGGGGGGTGGGGTGGTGTGTGTGGGGTTGGGTGTGTGTGGTGTGGTGTGTGTGTGGTGTGGTGGGTGTGCTATTATAAAAACACACACACACCCACACACACACACACACAACACAAAAATTTATATATAATATATATATATATATAATATATATATAATTTTATAATATTTTTATAATTATAATATATAATATATATTATATATATTTTTAATATATAATAAAATAATAATAAAAATTATATAATATAAATATATATATATATATATTTTAAAATTAAAATATATAATAAATATAATGTAGTGGTGTGTAATATATTCCCTATCCATCCCAATTTATCTATCTTCTTTATCTACACTAATATATATAAAATAAAGAAAATAAAAAGGGAAAAAGAAAAATAAAAAAAATAAAAAAAAGGCAGGGGGAACACAAAAACACACACACACCCCAAAAACCAACACAACACACACACACACACCCACACACACACACACACAAAAAGAAAAAGAAAAGAAAAAGGGAAACAAAAAAAAAAGGGGGATATAGAAGAAAAAAAAAAAAGGGGGAAAGAAAAAAAAAAAAAGAGGAGGGGAAAAGAAAAAAAAAAAAAAAAAGGGAAAAAAAAAGAAAAATAAGGGGGGGGGGGGAAAAAAAAAAAAAAAAATAAAAAAAAATAAAAAAAAAAAAAAAAAAAAAATATAATTGGGGGGGGGGGGGAAAAAAAAAAAAAAAAAAAAATAATGGGGGGGGGGGGGGGGGGTGGGGTGGGGGGGGGTGGGGGGGGGGGGGGGGGGGGGGGAAAAAAGATAAGAATAAAAAAAAAAGGAAAATACAAAAAAAAAAAAAGAAAAATTAAAAATAAAATAAATATAAAATATAAACATAAGTAAAATAAAGATAGAAAAAAAAAGATTAATATATGGGTGTGGGGGGGTTGGTTTGTGTGTGTGTGTATGTGGGTGTGGTTTGGTGTTGTTGGTGTTTTTTTAAGAAATTTTAATGTAAATTTTAAAATTTATATATATATATAATATAGATTATATTAAAATTAAAAATAAAAATAAAATATATTATAAATAATATAAAAATTTTAAAATATAAAATGATAATACAAAAAATTCATATAATAAAAAAAAAAAAAATAGAAAGAAAAAAATAATATTATAATAAAATGGGAAAATTTAAAAAAAAAATAAAAAAAATATAAAAAAAGATATAATAATAATGTAAAGAAAGAAAAAGAATAAATGTAAGATAAAGTTTAATTAATTAAAAGATTATATAAGAAAAAAGAATAGAAAAGGGGTAGAATAAAGAAATAAAAGATAATAATAAAAAAAAGATTAAAAAAAGATAAAATAAGTTATAAAAAGGAAGGAAAGAAAGATATAATTTAAGAATAAATATTTTTGATATATTAGTAAGAAAAATAAAGGGATAATAAAATAATAGAAAAATAATATAATATAAATATATATATATAATATATATTATATTATAGGGATTATACATTATATATAAAATAAAATATATAATAAAAATATATAATTAATATATTAAAAATTATATGATATATATACATATAATATTATATACAGTATCATATATCTATCATCACCCACCACTTTTTATCTATCATCATTATTACCATATGTTATCTATCTAATTATTTCTATCTATTACTATAATAATATAATATATTTTAATATATTATATATATATAATATATATTATATATATAGCTTAAATAATACTAATATATATAATTTTATATATAATATAATAATATATTATAAAATTAAAAATTTTGATGTGGGTGTGTGTTAATCAACCTATCCTTCCACAATTTATCTTTTTGTCATCTATTATCTATCTATTTTTTTATTATCATCGATTATCATTATCATCTTCTATCTATTATCATAATAATATATATATATTATTATATAAAATTATAATTATAAAAATATAATATTATTAATAAATATATATATATAATTATATGATGTGTGTGTGGGTATTTTCTCCCTATCCATCCACTTTTTACTATTGTCTATTTTCTACTATCTATTTATCTATTATAATTATCTATCTACCCTAATAATAAAATATATATTAAATTATATATAATATATATTTTATAATATAAAATAATTGTATATAGTATGCATGTTTGGCACACACCACACCCACACACACAAACACACACACACACACACACACACACACACACCACACACAAAACCACACAAAAAATATTATATATATAATATATAATATATAATAATATAATATAATATATTTTTTTTTAAAGGGTGGGTTCATGTCTGAGCCGCCGTATATATATATTTTAAATATTTTTTATATAAATAATATATATTATTTATATATATATATATATAATTTTTAAGGGTTTTTGGTGTGGTGTGGTGTGTGTGGTGTGTTGTGTGTGTGGTGTGTGTGTGTGGTGTGTTAATAATATATAAATTATTAAAATATATATAAATATATAATAATAATATATATAAAATATTTATTAATATTTATATATAAATATATAAGTATATAAATGTAAAATTTAATACATATATATATATATAATTATTTTTATAATATATATTTAAATATATCTATATGTATATAATATATATATATAATTTATATATATATATATTGTGTGTGTGGTGTGGGGGTTGTGTGTGTGTGTGTGGGTGTGTGTGTGTTGTGTTTGTGTGTGGTGTGTGGGTGTTTGTGTTTTTTGGGTGGGTGTGTGTGTGTGGTGGGCGTGTTTTTGTGTGTGTGTGAGTGGGTGTGTGTGGTGTGTGTGTGTGGGTGTGTGGTGTGTGTGCATTTTAATACCAACACACACACACACACACAAACACAAACAAAAAAACCCACACACCACACAAATTTTATATATTTTTAAATTAAATTTATTAAAATATAGAAAATTATATAAAAAAATAAAAAAAAATACCACGAGATAATATATAATAAGAAAAATTATAATAAATAGTTATAAATATAAAAAATTAAAAAGTATAAAAAGATAATAATAAAAAAATAGATAGAATAAAATTTTTTTTTTTTGAAAAATTTTTAATATATATATATATATATATTTTTTTTTTTTTTTTTTTTTTTTTTTTTTTATTAATTTTTTTTTTTTTTTTTGTTTTTTTTTTTGGGGGTTTTTTGGGGGTTTTTTTCAAAAAAAAAAAAAAAAAAAAAAAAAAACCCCTTTTTTTTTTTTATTTTTATATATTTTAAAAATTTTTTTCTTTTTGGGTTTTTTTTTATTTTTTTTTTATATTTTTTTTATTTTTTTGTGTTTTTGTTTTGGTTGTTTTTTTTTGTGTGTGTTGTGTTGTTTTTTATATATATAATAAAAAAAAAAAAAAAAAAATATTTTAATATTTTTAATATATCTTAAAATTATATAATATAGATATATAAAATATATATATATATTATTTTTAATAATATTTAAAATTTTTTTATATAATTAAAATTTTTTTATGTTATATTAAATAAATAATTATTAAAATTTTGTTTTTTTTTTTTGTTGGGGGGGGTTTTTTTTGGGGTTTTTTTTTTTTTTTGTTTTGGGTTTTTTTAAAAAAAAAAAATAAAAAAATTTTTTTTTGGGTGGGGGGGGGTTAATAAAAACCCAAAAAAAAAAAAAAAAAAAAATAAAAAAGTTAATTAAAGAATAGGAATTTATAAAGAATATAAAGAAGATATAAAAATAGATAGAGGTAGATATTAGAGTAAAAAAAAAAAAAAAAAAAAAAACAAAATAAAAAAAAAAAAGAAAGAAATATAGATTAATTTTAAAAAAAAAGAGAAATAATAATTATGTTTTATTTAAATTATAATAATATATAGATAAAATATTATATTATTATAGAAAATTAAAAATATATAATAAAAAAATTTTTTAAAAAATTTTTAAATTATAAGGGGTAAAATAAAAGTTATATTTTAAAAAATATATAAAAGATAATATATATAAATATATAAAAATTTTTTTATATATATATATAATTAGTATATTTTTAAAAAAAAAAAAAAAAAAAAAAAAAAAATAAATATAGTTATATATATATAATATGTGTTTTTATTTTTTTTTGTGGTGGGGAAATTTTTTTTTTTTTAATTATATAAATAATTATATATATATATATATATTAAATTATATATAATTATGGGGGATATTATATTATATATAAATATATATAAAAAAACAAAAATATATAAATATATATAAAAAATTATATAATTATAATTTTGGGGGTTTTGTTTTTTTTTTGGGGGTTTTTTTGTTGAGTTTTGTTTTTTAAAAATTTTATATATATATATATATATATATTATAAAATAAATATATAATTATATTATAAAATAGAAATATTATATATAATTATATAAAATATATATATATTTATATATATAATATATATGGTTTGTTTTTTTTTTTTTTTATTTTTTTTTTATTTTTTTAAAAATTTATTAAAAATTATATAATAAAATAATTTTTTTTTATAAAATATTTATTTGATTTCTTTTTTTTTTTTGGGTTTATATAATAATATAATAATAATTATATAATAATAAAATAAAAATAAATATATAGATAAATATAAAAATAAAATTTTAATAATAAATATAATATATAATAGTTTTGTTTTGGGTTATGGGGTTTGTTGGGGTTTTTTAAAGGGTTTAGGATAAAGAATATAAAATAGATAAGAGTAATTATATAAAATTATGAAAAAAATATATATATATGAAGATAAGTTTAAATTAATTATAAAACAGAAAAGAAATTAAATAAAGAAAATATAAAGAATAAATTTAATAGAAAGTATAGAAAATAGAAGATAAATAAATTTTAATTAAGAAAATATTATATAGATATAAAATAAGTAAAAATAAAAAGTAAAAAAGGGGGAAGAAAATAATAAAGATATAATATAAAGAAATATAGGAATAAAAGATAAATAAAAAAAAATAAAAAAAGAATAAAATATATATATTTTATAAATATAAAAAAGGTAAAAAAATAAAAAATTAAAAAATTATTAAAAATAAAGTTTAGTGAAATTTATGGGGAAAAATTAAAAAAAATAAAAAAATCTTTTAAAAATTTAGTAAAAGTATAAAAATATATATAAAGATATAAGAAAAAAAAAATAAAAAATTTTTTTTTTTTTTTTTTTTTTTTAATTTTTAATTTTTAAAAAAAGAAAAAGCAAATTTTTAAATATAATAAAAAAATTTTTTTTTTTTGGGGGGGGGTTTTTTTTTTTTTTTTTTAAAAATAAAGAAAATTTTATATATAAAAAAATAAAAATTAAAAAACATAAAATAGGGGGGGGTTTCGGGGGGGGGGAAAAATTTTTTAAATAAAACTAATAAATAATAAAATAAAAAAATTTTAAAAAAAAGAGGGGGGGGGGGGGTTTTTGGGTTTTGGGGTGATAGAATAAAAAAAAAAAAAAAAAGAAAAAAAATTAAGGGGGGGGGGGGGGGGGGGGGGGGGAGGAAGGGAAAAAAAAGTTAAGAGGAAAATAAAAGGGGAAAAAGAAAAAAGATAGAGAAAAAAAAAAAATAAAAATAATTAAAATAAAAAAAGAAAGATATAAATAAAAAAATATATAAAAAAATAATAAAATATAATAATATATAAAAAAAAAATATAATAAAAGATAAAAAATAACAAAATAAAATAATATATATAGATATAAAAAGTAAAATAAAAATATTATATGAAATTAAAATAATAAATAATAGATATTATAAAAATTTTATATATATTTAATTTTATATATTATTATAATATTAAAAAATTTAATATTAATTATAATAAAAAATATATAAATTTAAAATTTAAATATTTTTAGAATTTATATTATATAATATATATATAATAATATAAAAATTTATGTTTTTATATAATATAATATTAATAATATATATATAATATATTTTGTTTTTTTTTTTTTTTTTTTGTGGGTTTTATATTTTATAGATATAAAAATATATAATATTATATATATAATGGGGTTTATAAATATATTATTAATATATATATAATTATATATATATGTGTGTGTGTTTTTTGGGTTTTTTTTTGGTGTGTTGTGGTGTGTTGTGTGTGTTCGTTTGGGTTTTTTTTTTTTTAAAAATTTATATATATATATAATAAAATATATATATTAAATTTATATAAAATATATAATATATATATTATATATTTTTTTTTTTTTTTTTTCTTTTTTGTGGGGGGGGGTGGGGGGGGGGGTGGTGGTGGTTGTGGGGGGGTGGGGGGGGGGGTTTTTGGGGGGAAATTAGAAAGAAGAAAAAAATAAATTATAAAAAATTAGAAAAA
Source organism: Penaeus monodon (assembly GCF_015228065.2). Taxonomy (NCBI): domain Eukaryota; kingdom Metazoa; phylum Arthropoda; class Malacostraca; order Decapoda; family Penaeidae; genus Penaeus; species Penaeus monodon. Next base: position 3,929,262 of record NC_051424.1, on the reverse strand, counting down.
ATAAAAAAGGGAATTAATAAAAAATAAAGAAAGAAAAAAAAGGGAAAAAAGGGAAAAGGGAAAGGTAGAAGAAGAGAAAGAAAAGTTTAAAAAAGAAAGGGGGGAATAGGGGGGGGAAAAGGGGAATTTGGGGGGGGGGGTGGGGGGAAAGGGAGAAAAAAAAAGAAAGTAAGGGAAAAAAAAGGGGGGGGAACAAAAGGGATTAAAAAAAAAAGGAAAAAAAGAAAAATTTGATAGAAAGAAATAAAGAGAGAAGAAAAAAAATAGAAAAAAGAAATTAAAAAAAAGAAAAGAAAATTAAAAAATTAAAAATATAAAATAATAAAAAAAAAGGAAATAAAATTAAATTTAATAAAAAAAATAAGAAATTAAAAAAAAAAGGAAAAATTTTTTAAAAAAAAAATTTTAAAAAAATTAAAAATTTAAAAAATTAAAAATGAAAAAAGATATTTATATAACATGAAGGGGGTTTTTTTTTTTTTTTTTTGGGGGATAAAATAGATATCAAAAAAAAAAAAAATAAAAATATATTATGTGGGGGGGGGTGGGGGGGGGGGGTGGGGGGGGGGGTGGGGTAAATAAAAAAGAAAAGAAGAATAAAAAATATAAAATATATTGGGGGGGGGTTGGGGTTTTTTTTATATGTAATATTATAATAAAAATACAAAAATATATATTTAAAAATAAATATAATAATAAAAAAGAAATGATTAATTAATAAAAAAAAAACAAAATGGGGTAAATAAAAAAAAAGAGAGATAGAAGAAGATAATAAAGAAAAAGAGGAGGAGAAAATAAATAGTTTAAAAAAGATATTTAAAGATTAAAAAATATAATATAATATAAATATAAAAAAATAAGAATAGAAAAAATAGAAAAGATTATAGAGATGAGATAATATAAGAATATATAAATAAAATAAATATAATATATATATATTAATTAATAAAATTTTTTTTTAAATAAATAAAAAGAAAAAAAAAAGAAAATATAAAAGGAATAAAATTTTAAAATTTTAAAAAAATAAAAGAAAAAATAAAAGATATAATGAATAAAAATAAATAAAAGAAAAATGAGATATAAAATAAATAAAAATAATAGATAAAAACATATAATGAAATTAAAATAAAATATGAATAAAAAAAACTTTAATGATTAGAGTAGAAATAAAAATATATTATAGATAAAATTTTAAAATTATATTTAAAATAAAAATTTATTATATATTTATACACACAACACACACAACACACACACACCCCACACACACCACACACAACACATATTGAAATATTAATAATATATAATATAAATTTTTAAATATATAATATAATATATATTGTTGTGTATAATATTTTTAAAATATTATATATAAAATTTTAAAATAAATATATATTGTATATTATATTATAAAATATATTTATAATAATAATATATATATATATTATATATAAACCCCACACACACCAATATATATAAGAATGATAGCAACAACAAAATCACCTCGAAAGGCCAAGAAAAAAGTTTTAATATCTTTAAGACCAAAACTTTTTCCATGTTTCTCAATATGATTATACTTGTGAATTACATCTGCGGCTTCTCACCCTAAATAGCTAAGCCAAACCACAGCCTTGAGGTTTTTTTTTCTATTCTTCTCTCTTCTTATCATCTACTATTATTATCATCATCTTTATCCATCATCATCTATCTATCTATCTATCTTAACTATCATCTTTATCATCTATCTATCTATTATCTATCTAACATCTTTTATTATCTATCTTATATATATATAGTGAGAGAGAGAGAGAGAGAGAAGAGAGGAGAAATAATATAAAATACATAATATAAAATTATAATATATATAAATTTT
>NC_051424.1:3909889-3914889 GCF_015228065.2 Penaeus monodon | reverse complement strand
CATTTTATCAGATTTTTTTTTTTTCTTCGTTACCAAATTTGGGTTTTTCAAAGTCGGTAATCGCTGACGGCGGGAGATTAGAGGCTAGATAATCTGACATGTGTATCATAAGAGGCATTTTCTGACTGGTATTTTCTGTTGATTAATTTTGTAAACATAGCATCAGTATTACGAAAGAGTTCTTATGGTTTCAGTGAGAAAAAAATACACGTATACATTTATATGAGAATTTAAAAAAAAATATGAGATGGTCGTAATATATCAACCAGCATGTTAGTGTCATTTATAACATAATCGTATTTATACTGTTTGCTAATTGATGTATATATTTCTGCAATTTAATCTACCCAATTTAACACGCTAAAATCGATTTGTTAAGCATGACATTAACGAAAATAACAACGAAGAAAATACACATATAAGAACTCTAATGATGATTGCACAAACAATCAAGCTGTAACACTGGATGTGTGAACAATAGCGTTAATGATGACAAAACAACATTAATGATGACTGGGCTGTGGGTTGTGATAATGAAGTGAGTTGTAGTGATACCACTACATATGGGTTATGATGAGAATATTACGTACATTACGTACGTATATTGTGATAATTATATGATTATATTACATATACTTTTGTGTGATATGTGAAATATAGATCATGTTTAGTTTATATTGCTGTGTAGCATATCGCCTATGTAAAAGAATGTGAGTCTGTGTATGATTTGTAGAGTGCAATATTTTATTTTGTCTCTAGTCACACGTCTAGCAGCAACACTCTCGGACAGAGCCTGGCGTGTGGGGCAAAGGACCATGAAGAACTCACTGTTATTTTTAGTTTTAAACTCACTTTTATGACCAGAGAGAGAGAGAGAGAGAGAGAGAGAGAGAGGGACGGAGGGAGAGAGAGAGAGAAGAGATAGAGAGAGAGGGGGGGACGGAGAGAGAGAGAGGAGAGAGAGAGAGAGAGAGAGAGAGAGAGAGAGAGAGAGAGAGGAGAGAGAGAGAGAGAGAGAGAAAGAGAGAGAGAGATGACCAAGGAGCAACATTAATAATGACAAAACAGTAAAGTTAGTGAGGATATGACAAGAACATAAATAAAGAGAACATTAGAATGAATAACGAGAAAACAATAACATACGAATGACGAAACAAAAACACTAGGAAGGAAAACATAGTAATATAATTAATAATGACAAGAACAATGACATTAGCAACACTCTTTTTGAGTTCATCTGCATGACCTTTGACCTTGCCTTTTCACGAGCCAGAGGGAAGCGCATACGCTTGTAGTTATTATTAATGCATTTAATTACAGCGGGCGGTGAATTACAGTGGACGGGATATTGCGTTAATTTTATGGCGAATAAAATTAGAGGAAACGTGATCTATTGCGAAATGTTGCAGCAGACATTGCCATTATTGCTGTTATTTTTATTATTATTATTATTTTGTTTGATGTGCGATGATAATTGTATTCATTTATTATTGTTACTGTTTTTTTCATTATTGTTATTATTATCATCATTATTACTGTCATTATTATTATTGTTGTTGCTACTGCTGTTGTTCTTGTTGTTTTGTTGTTATCATTGTTTTTATTATCATTATAATTATCACTGACATCTTATCATTATTAGATTTTGTAGTAGTAGTAGTAGTAGTTGTTGGGAAGGAGAGAGAGAGAGAGAGAGAGAGAGACAGACAGACAGACAGGAGATAGAGAGGGAGAGAGGAGAGAGAGACAGAGAGACAGAGAGAAGAGGGAGGAGAGAAGAGAGAGAGAGAGAGAGAGGAGAAGAGTTCAGAATGAGAGATGCAAAAGACGAGAAGGATGAGCCAAGATGCAAGCGAGAAAAGTGATGACAGAGATGAGAAGAGAGAGAAGACGAAGGTGGAGAAGACTAGAGAGGAGTAATGAGAAATGAAAAATAGAAAGGCAGATTGACCCTAAAGCGAGGAAGAAGCCAAAGATAGCAGAATGGGAAAAAAAGAGATGAGCAGAATGCTTATTGAGAGAAAAAAGAGAGAGATTTAGGATGGAAAATGTATGAAAAATGAAATGGATAGAAGGCCCAACAAAAAAGAAAAAAATAAAGAGAGGGAGATCCTGAGAGCGAGAGATAGAAGAAAGAAGAGGTATTCGATGGCGATAGAAATGGTGACAGCAGCAAAAGGCTAGAACCACAGGGGAAGGGATTCTGAAAATGAGGTTAAACCAAGGGAGAAACAGACGTATAAGGAGTCAGATCCAAGAACGATGGTGCATGGAACGAAAAAGCATGTAGAAGAGACATTCAAACGGTCAAAAAAACTATTAAAACAACGGAAATAAAATATAGAAGATGAACGAGAGAAGAATGGAGGATCAAGTAAAGGATATTACGAAGGAGCATTAAATAGAAAATACAAAACATAAAAAGACAATGACTAAAACCATATGATAGAGATTTGAGAAACTATAAAAGTTTTGAGAGGATAATAACGTTATACTTTTGGATGGAGTAATTAATGTAATGGTAAGGCAGCGGGGGAAGAAGATGCAAATGAACAGATTGGTAAAACTGCAAGCAGAAGGAGATATGATACAGAAAGAATAGAGAAGAGATACAAACACCTAATGAAGTGATATACAAGATGAACTCGATTAAACAAGACTGTGAAGAGGATTAAAACTTTGATATACTATTTTATCTTAAACGAAACTCAAAGCGCAAAAGATTAAATATGAAATGAAATTAGAACAATAATTCAACTTAAGCAGTGAGAAGGAACAATTGGAAGAGATATTAAAAATTATTTAATAAATAGCATTAGATAGATAGAAAATGAAGATGATGGAAATAAAACGACATAGATATAAAGATTACTGGATAATGGAAGATAAGTATGATAAATATATAAGATATTAACGATATATGATATATAGTATTATATTATATATAAAATCAAATATAATGGGTCCTGGTAAGACATAAAAGCGAACATGGGTCCTGAAAAGGATAGCAACATTAGCTCCATACCAGGGTTGCGGTGAGAAACTGTCGGCAGCAGGGCAGTGGATATCTGATGAAAACACCTTCAGTTCTACTGATTACTGGTTTCACCAAATAATGTCTGGCGTATTACAGTGTAACTGTTTTAAAGCGGCAGAGATAGTTCCTCCTAGTTAGTTGGAGACTGCGAGTTGAGAAGGAGCCTGGGGGATTCCACTCAACTTTTCTTTTCTCCTGACAAACCTCTACACCAATGATTAAATACAGAAATGATAATTCATACCACATCGCCCGTCGCGTGGGTTATCAAGGGGCGCGTTAGTCAGTGGGCAACCAGGCTGACAATGTTAAACATGCATCTGGAAGACAAAGAAGATAAAGAAAACATGTCCAATTAAGAAACACATTAAAAATCGGAACGTGGAACGTAAGGAAAATGAAAGAGATGGGTAAATTACATACTGTCTGTAACGAAATGGATGGATACAACATTTAAATACTAGGAATAAGTGGAGGACCAATTGGAAAAAGTAATATGGAAGTTTCAAAACTAAAGAAACAAAGACAGTTCTTTTTTCGTGAAAATAGAAGGAAATTATAGTCACGGAGTTGCTATGATTCTCACGAAAAAAACTGCAAATGCACTAATTGGGTACAGCCCAATAAATGATCGCATTTTAAAAGTCAGAATACAAGCAAAACCTCATAACATTAGTATCATACAATGCTACGCACCAACCAATATTGCAAGTGATGAAGAAATATATATATATATATATATATATATATATATATATATATGTGTGTGTGTGTGTATTGTGTGTGTGTGTGTATGTTATATATATATATATATATATATATATATATATATATATATATAAATCGCATTTGCAATGTGCTTAGACAAGATTATCCTGTATAGAGAGAGGGAATATTTTGAAACACTTTTCGATCATGAAAATTAAAGATAAAAAGGGGAGGACGAATCAGAAAACACAGGAATGGTGGCTATTATAGAAAAAGAAATTATAAACACCTCAGGGAAAATTAAAATGACAGAGAGACAGAACAAGACGTAGTCCCCCAAGAGTGTGGGAGACTTTCGGCCGGTTCCTTAAAATTGTGCGAACGCTCGACCCAATGCATATACATAGGGACTTATAATGTAATATAATAAGGACATATAATGTATATTCATACTAAAGGAGATGCATATACACAGTAATAAATGCATATCTGCCTTTCTATCCGCTAGATGTGCATTTATTTATATATCTATTCGCTAGATATGCATGTTTAGACTGATAGGTATGTATTTATTTCTGTGCAGATGTATGTCCGTATAATGAATATTAATCAGGTCGGGCCCTTGCACGATTTTAACGCACCGGCCGTTTATCGAGACGATTTTTGTTCAAGTAAATATACCAGAATAACTTCTACCTAAATTCTAAGACATGGCTGATATATACAAGACTATATGTATGATATCCCATGTTAAGAAAATATAAGGGAGGATGGAAGTCGGTGCAGGGAAGAGGCAGTTGTCGCCAAAGAACATTTAGGATTCTTAAAAAGATTTTTAAAAATGATAATAAGAAGATAAATAAAGCAGGAAGGAGAGACGGTAAATTTCGAATGAAATTCACGTTCGAAAAGGTGACACCGTGGAAGAATGGTTGATAATAGTAAGCACAATACTAATGCTAGAATGAATACTAACTGCGATGATCTGGTTGCATGTTATATTATCATTTGCAAGATCTATTGCAAGATATGGAACGTCACCCCCGATTGATTGCCCTTCCTGACCTAAAAGCGTAATAATTAGGGGTCATTAGCTCCCCAGAATGAGTAGTTAAAGTATCGCTATTATTCATGATCATGAATATGCATTCTCTGACACTGATGCACCTTAAGAAAATACGGACATTCTAATCAAGAAATAAGTAAGAACTTTTATTTCAAGTAGACAAGATGGTGATTAAGACATTTTTTTGCG
>NC_051424.1:3904889-3907389 GCF_015228065.2 Penaeus monodon | reverse complement strand
AAAAATCAAGAAATTCCTAAAGCAAAGAAGAGAGTTTCTGAAATCAAATATAACTGGCCTCCCTCTGAATCCACAGGCTGGAAGGTCCTTTTTCGTGGATTATTATATCACATTTTTACCCCCTCGGCCCTTCGTCCCGACGCTTGGCTCCGGCACGGGCTTCGTCTTCGTTTTTTTTTTTTTTTTTTTTTTTTTTCGCTCCGTTTCTGGGTTCCTTGTTTTTTTTTTTTTTTTTTTTTTTTTTTTTGTATGTTTATTTTGTTTTATTGTTTTGGTCGTGAATTGTTTTTTCTTCGATTTTTTTTCTTTGTCTTTTTTTTTTTTTTTTTTTTTTTGGTTTGTATTTTTTTGGATTATCGATATGATTTTGTTTTCTTGAGATGTCCTGATGTGTTGTTATTTTTGCTTTTCAGCGTCGTATTATTTTCTTTTTCTTTTTTTTTTTTAAGGTTTCGTATCCGTGGCGTCGTCTTCGGCTTCGTGGTCGGGATCCCTCGGGAGTTCAGGCAATATGATCGGTCTTTCTCGTCTCTCTCCTCGTCTGCCTTGATTCCTCTGCTTTATCGTATGTCTCCCTTCCGTTCTTTTTTTCTTGCTTTTTTAAAATCCCTTTCGTTTTTTCCCTTTTTTTCATTTTTTTTGTTTTGTTTTGTTTGTTTTTTTTTTTTTTTTTTTTTTTTGTTTTCTCCCTCGTTTCCCATTTCCCCTTTTCTTTCTCTCTCTTTTTATTCTTTCTTCTCTCTCCTTATCCTCTCATTCGTTATCTCTCCTTTTCTCTCTTTATTCGTTTTGTTCTTTCTCTGCTCTCTTATGTCTTTCCCTCCAACATTTTTTTTTCCTTTTTTTCTTTTTGATTTCCCCCCTCTCCTTTCCCCCCCTTTTTCTTCTTATCCCGTTCTTTTGTTCTTCCTTTTCTTTCCTTTTCCCTTTTTTCTTCTCTCTTTCTCTCTCTCTCTCTTCTCTCTTTCTCTTCTCTCTCTCTTCTCTTCTTTCTCTCCTCCTCTTTCTCTCTTTTCGCCCTTTCCCCCCTTTCTTCTTTTTCCCCCTCTTTTTTTGCGTTTTTTCCCCCCTTTTTTCTTTGTCTTTCCAAAAACCCTTCCCTTTTTTTCCTTCTCTATCTCTAGCTTTTTTACTTTCTCATCCTTCTTCCTTGTCTTCTTTCTTTCCTATTTATCTTTTAACTCCTCCTTCGGTCGCAATACTCCTTCTTTTTCTTCTTCCTCCTCATCTTCTTCTTTTTCTTTTTCTTTGTTTTTCTCTTTTTCTATTTTTTTTTTCTTTTTCTGCTTTTTTTTTCTTTTTCTTTTTTTTCTTCTTCTTTTTTTTTTTCTTTCTCTTTTCTTTTTTTTCTTCTTTTTCTTCTGTTTCTTCTTCTTTTTTCTCTTTTTTTTCCCTTTTTCTTTTCTTTTTCTTCTTTTCTTTTTTTTCTTCTTCTTTTTATTATTAATTTTCTTTTCTTCTTCTTTTCTTCTTTTTTCTTCATTTCTTTTTCTTTTCTTTTCTCTCTTTTTTTTCTTTTTCTTTTTTTCTTCTTCTTCTTCTTCTTCTTCTTCTTTTAAAATACGAAAAAGAATAGAAACACTTCGAAAAAAATCAAAGGGGGATATAATAGGATACGATAAAAGGAAAGAAAAAGATAATCACAGAATAGAAAAAAAAATCACAAAAAAGAGAGAAAAAGAAAGAATGATAAAAAAACAAAAAAGAAGAGAAGGTAAAGAGTAAAAATAATGTAAATTCAATTTTAAAAAAAGGATTATAAAGAAAGAGAGAAAAACATGATAAAAGATAAGAAAGGAAGTAAATAAAGGTTATTATATATTTTATATATATATATAAATAAAATATATATATATATATATATATAATATATTGTGTGGTGTGTGGTGTGTGTGGTGGTGTGTGTGTGTTTGTGTGTGTGTGTGTGTTGTTGTGTGGTGTGGTTTTGTGCGGCGTGTGTGGTGTGTGTGTGGGTGTGTGTGTGTGTGTGTTTTTGTGGGGGGGTGTGGGTTTTTGTGGTGTGGGTGGGTTGTGTGTGTGTGGGTTGTGTTTGGTGGTTTTGTTTTGTGTGTGTGTGTGTTACATATACATGTGTGTGTGTGTATGTATATATATATATAAATATATATAAAAAAAAAAATATATATATATTATTAAAATATATAAATATATATATTTATTTAATTATTATAATATATATATATATATATATATTAATAAAATATATATATTAATATAACCCCAAAACAGTGCCGGGGAAAAAAGAGATGGTGATCGATTAAAAAAAAAAAAAAAAAAAAAAAAAAAAAAAAAAAAAAAAAAAAAAAAAAACGGGCGGAAAGCAATGGCAAACCACCGCTCTAAATTGCCAAGAAAAAAACATGGAAGCCCATGATCGTCAGGCCGCGGTGGCCCCAAAAGGGTTTGAGCGTCGGGCTCAAGACGTCACGACGGCAATTGAGTTCGAGGGTTCGAGTCACCCGGCCCGGGGCTTTGTTCC
>NC_051424.1:3897389-3899889 GCF_015228065.2 Penaeus monodon | reverse complement strand
AAGGAAGGACGAGAGAGAAGACGAGAGAGAGACGAGGGAGAGGAGAGGGCCCGAGAGAGAGAGAGGAGACGAGGAGAGAGTGAGAGAGAGAGAGAGTAGGAGAGGAGAGAGTCCGAGGAGAGGAGAGAGAGAGAGAAGAAAGAGAGAGAGAGGGGGGGAGGAAGAAGAAAGAGAGAGAAAAGGAGAAAGAGAAGAAAAATGAGAATAGAGAGAGGAGAAGAGAGAGAAGAGAGATGATAGGCTCGCGGGCGTGAGAGCGGAGAGTGACGAAGATTCGAGAGGAGAGAGAGAGAGAGAGAGAGAGAGAGAGGAGAGAAGAGAGAGAGAGAGAGAGAGGAGAGGAGAGAGAGAGAGAATAAAGACGAAGAGAGAGGGGGAGACGAGAGAGAGAGGATCCCGAGGAGATGGAAGCGGAGTGAGAGAGAGAAGAGAGACTGGAGGAAGAGATGAGCATGAGAGGGGTGAGAGAGAGAGACGAGGAGAGAGAGAGGAGAGGAGAAAGAAGGAAGAGAAAAGGAGAGGGAAGAAAGGACAGAAAAAAAAAAGCAGAGATAGAGAGGAGAGGATGAGAGGAGACGAGGGAGAGAGATTAGAGAATGAGAGGATGAGGAGAGCGAGAAACGAGGAGCGGGAAGGAGAAGTGAGAGAGAGGGAGAGAGGGAGGGGCGAGCTCGAGAGGGAGAGGAGAGAGTGAGAGAGAGAGAGAGAAACGAGAAGAGGAGAGAGGAGAAGAGAGGGATGAGACGAGAATGAGAGCGGCGATGGAGAGGACGAGGAGAGGAGAGAGGGCTAGATATGGAGAGCGAGGAGAAGAGAGAGAGAAGAAAGAGAGAGGGAGAGAGTTAATCACGTTTTTGCAAGAGACAGATTCGCGAGTGAGCGAGTGAGCGAGTGAGTGAGTGAGTGCGTGACTGAGTGAACACACGAGCGATTGAGTGGAGTGAGTTGAGTGGAGTGCGTGCCTTGATGAGTGAACACGAGCGAGTGAGTGGAGTGATGTGAGTGAGTGAGCGAGATGATGTGACGTGCGTGCGGACTGAGTGAACACTAGCGAGTGAGTGAAGTGATGTGATGCAGTGAGAGCAAGTGATTAAGAGGATCCTGAATATGCAGTATTGAGAGGGACAGGGGGCCCAAGGGCGGTTCAGAAACTACCACAAGTGTTGTTTTCGTTTTAGATTCCTCGTTCGTCACTGTCAAAAACTTTCTGCCTCGACGAAAAGAGCTAACTTTGGTCTGTCTTTATGTACGTTTGTCCCTGTGTGTGTGTTGCTTTGTGTGTGTGTGTGTGTGGGTCAGTGTGTGTGTGGGTGGCGGTGTGAGTGTCTGTGTTTGTGTTGTGTGTGTGGTGTGTGTGTGTGTGTGTGTTGTTTGTGTTTGTGTTTGGTGTTTGGTGTGAAGGAGGAGGAGAGAGAGAGGAAAGAGAGACGAGAGAGAGAAGGATGAGAGAGAGAGGAGAGTGAGAACGAGAGATGAGAGAGAGAGAGAGAGAGTAGCTGTTTACGAGACAGAGAGAGAGAGGAGAGATTGAGAGCGAGAGACAAAAAAGAGTGAAAAAAGACAAAAAAGGATGAGAGGAAAGAGTGTGATGATGAGAGGGATGAGGGAGAGTGACGAGAGAGAGAGAGATGACGAAGAGAGAGAGAGAGAGTGAGAGGTCGTGAGGAAGAGGACCGAGGACGAGAGAGAGAGAGAGAAATGGCGAGAGAATAAAAGCGGGGAGAGGAGGAGGAGAACAGAACGAATAAGGGAGTTGCATGCGACAGAGATAGAGAGAGAGAGAGGAGAGAGACCGAAGAGAGAGGGAGAGAGAGAGTCGTGAGAGATAGAAGGAGAGAGAGAGAGAGAGAGATAAAGAGAGAGAAAATAAGTGAGACTTAGGAGAGAGGAGAGAGGAGAGCGAGAGACGAGAGAAGAGGAGAGGAGAGAGAGAGAAAAGAGGAGAGAGAGGGAGAGAGGGAGTGAGAGAGCGAGAGAGAGAGAGAGAGAGAGAGAGAAAGAAAAGATAGACATTGACACACACACACACACACACACAGACAAAGAGGGAGAAACAGCAGAGAGAGAATCTCATTTTTTTTCCGCTGCCCGTAACAACCGTTTTGTTTAATTCACCTTCCTATGAATAACAAAGCTGACATTAATATGATAATTCTCGACTATCTCTTCCAACGTCTGACATTTTCGGGTACTTTGTGACTTATTATTTGGCCTCTACCATATCCAGGTGAAACAGGTATGTATTATCCCCGTCACTCGCAGCGTCTTCCAAAGTAATGTATATGTACATATGCAAAATAGTAAGTTGCGTGTGTAATTAGTCTTGTGTATATACATATATATATATATATATATATATATATATATATATATATATATATATATATAATATATTATTATATATATATATATTTGTGTGTGTGTGTGTGTGTGTGTGTGTATATATATATATACATTGTCTATATAAATACATACATACAAACATACATACATACGTACA
>NC_051424.1:3889889-3892389 GCF_015228065.2 Penaeus monodon | reverse complement strand
TAGTGTGTGTGGCGTGTTGGTGTCTTTCATGTGCCTTGTATTTTGCGTAGTTTTGTATGCATATGCTTACTTACATATATGTCGATCTCTCACTGTTTCTTGATATCTAACGTCCAATTCTCCCTCAGCCAAGAAACGCGAGGCTTATATTTGGAATTATCTGGAATACTCGGATATTCAAGGTCAGATGGGGGGGGGAGGGGGAGAGGGTAGAGGGAAGGAAAATTGCATCGTTGCCAACCACAAAAATAAAAAATAATAACAATAAAAAAAATTCTATTCAGCTATAACATGTTGTCACGGAAATTTCTCCATCCTTAGTCATGAAAACCATGTGCAACTTTATTCTACATTTTTTTTTCTTCTGTAGATTATTCGAAGTTCACTAGACAAATAATAATCGGACTTTATTTAGAGGAAAGAATGGTCTCTGGCCAATATATGTAGATTGTTTCGATAACAGACGTTGTGGCAACTCGCGAGGTCCCCGTAGTATCATCTTGGAAATGTGTGATGTGACGAGCAAGAACCTGGACCGTTGAGTGAGGATCTATCTGTCTATCTCGCTATGTATATATATATATATATATATATATATAGATATATTGATATATATATATATATATATATATAAATAATGTGTGTGTGTGTGTAGTTGTGTGTGTGTGTGTGTGTGCGTGTGTTGTGTGTGTGTGTGCGTTGTGGTGTACAGGCTGTGGGCTTGTGTCGTGTGTGTGTGTGGTGTGGGTGTGTGTGTGTGTGTGTGTGTGTGTGTCTGTGTGTGTTGTGGGTAGTGTGTGTGTGTGTGTGTGTGTGTGCGTGTGTGTGTGAATAAAAGTATGACTGTCTATTATTTTTATCATTATTATCAGCTAAGCAATAAAACCCCAGAGTGCCATAAACCCTAGGGCTAGTCCAAACATAAAAAGGCGCTGGTTCCCTCTTCATACTTCCGTGAGACTCCACCAGCTGCTCCGCAATATGGCTAGAAAGATCATTCCATAGTTTATTGGCAGCTGGTATAAACCTTATTGAAAAGTGCTAAAACTTACAGAGGAAAACGCAAAACTCTGAATTCTCTTGTGGAAAAAAAATATAGGACGGGATGAATTAACCAAATGGATGTTGTAAACTATTAATATCATTTTCCATCCCCCAATTTGGGTCAATATCCGGAATAAGTTTATAAGAATATTAATTAGATTAATATTCCGTCAGTAAGGCATGTTAAGCTAATGTCTATATTATTCTAAATTAAACATTTCTGATTTTTTCTCGTACTCGTTTTTCGAACAGAAAAATTCTCTCTTTAGATGAGGATTACGGTGCATTAAACAAGATTTAAAAAATGCTTTATGTATAACAGAATAACAAGTAAATAGATGAATAAATAAAACAATCATTATATATATCTTAAAATAATTTTCTCAGTCTTCCAAGTTCTTGTGCAACCGACATGAAATTAAAGATAGTCTGAATTAACTTTTTTTTAAACAACCACAATGTTCAGACGAGATTCAAGACATTCTGAAAAAAATAGATAAATAATAAAAAAATAAATAACAATAATAATAATAATAATAATAATAATAATAATAATAATAATAATAATAATAATAATAATGATAATAATAATGATAATAATAATAATGATGATAATGATAATAATAATGATAATAATAATAATAATAATGATAATGGCAATAAGAACAGCCAGTGCATCTCATCACACTCATCATGTCTTATCAAATTCATATTATCACGTTATCTATTATCATCATATTCTTCATCATCAATTCATCATCACTTATCATTTAAATATATCGTTACACTTAAATATTCTAAATACTTTTTCTCTCACTATTTTGAACTTTAAACTATAACAGTAATTCATTATATATAGAAGTTTATTGTTATTCGTTAAATATATATAGTTAACATTCTACATTAATATGAATGATAATATATATGCACCTCTCTTTCGCCTATCATAACTCAATTTTTTCGCTCTTAATAAAATATTCGACCAAAAGTTAACTGAAGATTTTTCTTTTTTTCTCCTTCTCTTTATTCTTCTTCTTTCACTTCGAAAAAAAATCGCGTATGAGACGAGAAGCGAAGTTTGGAAGCTCGTGAAACTATGATAAAGTTGAGGCTTAAAAAGGCTAAGTTTTGCTCCCTTCCCTTCCCTCCCTCTCTCCCCTCTCCTCTCCCTCTCCTCTCTCCCCCTCTTCTCTCTCTTCTCTCCTCTTTTCTCTCTCTATCCTCCTCCCTCTTTCTCTCTCTCTCTTCTCTATTCTCTTCCTCCTTCTCCCTCCTCTCCCCTCTCCTTTCTTCTCTTTTCTCTCCTCTTCTCTCCCTCTTCCTCTCCTCTCTCTCCTATACCCTTCCTTTTCCCTTCCGTTCTCCCTACTTCTACTTTTTTTCTTTATTCTTTCCTTCACTTTCCCTCTCCTCCTCCTCCTCCTTCTCTCCCTCCTCCTCGTCCTCCTCCTCCTCC
>NC_051424.1:3872389-3882389 GCF_015228065.2 Penaeus monodon | reverse complement strand
GACAAGGAGAGATAAACACAGTGGAGAGGCGAAAAGAGGAGGAGGAAGGGGAGGTGAATGGGATGGGAGGACCTTGAGAGGAAGGGGGGGAGGGGGATAGTCACGGGAAGGTTATGAAGCAATGAAACACGTATGTCGCTATCTCTGACTCCCTCTGTCCATATAAGTAAAGGAATAGTGAATTATTAATCATTATTGGGTATAACATTTTGATATAAATTCTTTATATGTTGTTGTTGTTGTTTTTCTTCTATTTCTTCTTCTTTTCTTCTCTCTATTCTTCTCATCGTATCTCTCTTCTTTACTTCCTTTTTCCTTCTCCTACTTCTTCGCTTCCTTCATCTTCCCTCGTCTTCTTTCCTGTCCTTCACCTCCTCGCTTCTACTAATTCTATTTTTTCTTCCTCCTCCTCCTCCTCCTCCTCTGCTCCTCCTCCTCCTCCTCCTCCTCCTCCTCCGCTCCTCATCCTCATCCTCTTCCTCTTTTCCTCTCCTTTTCTTCCCTCCATCCTCCCCCAAGTTCTTTCTCTCCATTTTATCATTAAAACCAATCTAAAAAGCAAATAAATAAAAATAAAAATATAATGATAATAAAAATAATAAAAATAATAATAATATAAAATAATAATAATAATAAAAATAAATAATAATAAAATAATAATAATAATATAACAAAATGAAAATAATTAAAAATATAAAAAATAACTTAAAACAAAAAAATAAAAATCTATATACCCTTTTCCCTTTCCCCCACGCGTCCCCCCATCCTAAATGTAAACAACCACACTGAAACACCCCTTATCAAAACGTAAACGTTTTAAAAACGCTCTCGAAAATAAACTAATGGGCAACAAGCTGTACAACGTGACAACATCCCATAAGGTTCAATCTTGCACTGAAACTGGATATTATATCGACCGTACGGAATGACTCTGTAGGGGGACCGTGAGAATTAGTGTTCTTGTTATTAAGTTTATCTTGGAAATTTCAGAAAAACGTAACAAAAACCTTTCATGTATATACATGAAAACTTTTTTTAACGAAATAGTTGATAGACAAGGAAATTCAGCAACGAAACTAACCGATAAATTATATTTGTAATGATAATAATAATAATAATAACAACAAATCATGATAGTGACGAATATTGCAAAATAGCTTTAAAATGGTTGCAAGGTGAACAGCATTTTCTGTTGAGGCAGATTCTGGGTCCGTTGCAGAGGTACCGCCCCGCTTTTGCCATCGAAAGGGAGGGGTTTCTCAAGTTGCAAGGGCGCGAATTTTGTGTAACGAGTTGGTTTGCAGCCTTTGGGTTAGATTACTATCTCATTATTACTGTTATCATTTATATTATCATCGTTATTTTATTTTTTTTATTACTTTCTCATCATCTTTTATTATTTTTGTTTTTTATTATTATTATTTTATTTTTATTATTATTATTTTTTTTATTTTTACTTTATTATTACATTTTTTTATAGATATTAGTAGTATTGCTATTATTATTATTCTTATCATTATTATTATTATTATTATCATTATTATTATTATTATTATTATCATTATTATTGCTCTTAATACTAGCATTCTTGCTATTGCTATTCTTATCTATTATTATCATTATAATATTTGTCTGTTTTTGTTATCATTATCATTATTTTCATCATTATTGTTATTACCATTATTATTACCATCGTCATTATCAATGCTATTATTAACATTATTATTACTAGTGTTATTATCATCATAAATATCATTATCATCATCATCATCATCATCATCATCTTCACCATCATCATCATCATTATCATCATCATCATCATCATCATTATTATCACCATCACCAACACCATCATCATCACCAACACCATCACCATCACCGTCATTTCCACTCACTATTGTCATTATTATCATTATCATTACAACACCGTAGGAAAATCGTTCCACATTACGCTGTAAAACCGCCTTACTAGCCATTTCTCTCTATAACAAATCTGATCTAAAAAAGAAAGACTGAATAAGCAGTAATATTACTTCTTGATAATAATTCTTGCTAAAAAATGATCGATAACTCAACAACTGGTCTTTAAATCTCCAATATATTCAGAACTTGAATGCACAGGTAAATCATCTTCGTAGTGAGGATGTGTATTGTTGCAGAGTTGAATGACTTGCAAAAATTGTATTTGTGCAACGCCGAGAAAGATTCCGAGAGTTGCAAAAGATCGTGCAATGCATTTCTCCCCGTCATCGGCTCAAATCAGAGTTTGGGAAAAGGAAATAAATCGGAGAATAAAGAAGAGTTAAAAACATCTTTTTCGTTTCGGTGGGGTTTTTTTCGGCTTTTCAGTCGAGACATTCATTCCCCTTTCTCTTTTCTCTTTTTGTTTCCGTGTTTTCTGTTTTTGTCTCTTTTTGCCTCTCCTATCTGTATTCTATTTCTCCCCGCTCTCTCTCTCTCTCTCTCTCTCTCTCTTTCTTTCTCTCTCTCCTCTCCTCCTCTCTTTTCTCTCTCTTCTTTTCTCTCTCTCTCTCTCTCTCTCTCTCTCCTCTCTCTCTCCTTTTCCCCCTCCCCTCTCTCTCTCTGTCTATCTATCTTCTACTATCTTCTATCTTCAAATTTCTGTCTGCCTATCTCTGACTCTCTTACCCTTGTCCATATAGAAAAAAAATAGTAAATAAAAAACAAATAAGAAAAAGTTATATAAACACCACCATACTTTTTGTGTGTGCATATGTATATAATATTATATATATTATATATATATATTATATATATATATATATAATATATAATATTTTAAAAATGTGTGTGTGTGTGTGTGTGTGTGTTTTAAAAATATATATATATAATATAATATATTTCATATAATTATTTTATATAATATATATACATATGATGTATATTTTACATATACTATTATCAACTGAAAAATCGCGTGTCTGACTTACGCATGCAATTCCCTGCCTATACATCTCTCAATATCCTTTTTCACATTCACCCATCTTCGTATCTCACTGCCCGCCTCCCATCCACCTCGCCCACAGAAAGAGAAAAAAATCCATCAGTTCGCATCGGTTTCCAAATATTCTTGATCTTTGGGTGGAATTCGGTGCGTAACTTCTTCCTTATTGACTGACCTGTGTCTATTTGCATTCGGTGACCTGTAACGACATTGTTTGACCTGTGGGTTCTTTGGCTCGCGGGGGACTCACCGGATGTCCCTTTACCGCATGGGTGCTGGGTTTTTTTCGTTTGCCATTTGTTTGTTTTACTAATTTTTTGTTGGGAAAACGAATGTTTGGTGGAGTTTTTTCATGATGATTTATTTGACTTACGAGATAATAGTCAGTTCCATTTTTTTTTTTTTTATTGTTATTATTATTTTTTTTATGTGGGTATATTTCGTCATTATCACATATTCAAGTATGTTGGTGATGATCGGAGCCAGAACGTCAAAAAGGGGTCGATGTGAACGAAATGAAATTGGGGTTGTAATGTTAAGAAAGACAGGTTATGGTATCATGATGATTAACATTACGGCGTCATCAACATGGCATATTCTGTGACGTCATCAACATGGCAACCCCTTATCCACTAATTATCCACCCCAAACCACCGCTTACCCACCCTACACCCACCGATAATCCACCCCACGCCCACCCACACCCACCCCACACCACCGCTTACCCACACAAACCCCCCCATTTATCCATCCCCGCCACCCCCCCCCCGCCCCTTATCCCACGAAAATCGTGCGCGAGGGTCTCAGACAGTTGTAAACACGGGATAAGGGGGGAGTGTAAACAACAAAATTGTTTAGTTTTCGTTTCGTACAAAACTTGTTCACAGCGACATTGATCACTTTGTTGCGTGCGAGTGTGCTTTCGTGTGCTTTAAGGATCATTTTCGTGAAATTCGATTTTCTTTCTTTTAGATTATTGGTTTTAGGCGTGCGTGTGTGTGTGTGTGTGTGTGTGTGTGTGTGTGTGTGTGTGTGTGTGTGTGTGTGTGTGTGTGTTTATGTGCGTGTCTGTTGTGACGTCACTGCATCCTTTCTTTTCCATTTTATTATCTTCTGTTCTCTCTCCCCATTCTCTCCTCTCTCTCTCTCCTCTCTTTCTCTCTCTCTCTCCCTCTCTCTCTCTCTCTCCTCTCTCTCTCTCTCTCTCTCCTCTCTCTCTCTCTCTCTCTTTTTCTTATATGGTTTGAGATTTAAATCGTGATTCTTTTTCCGCTTCTTTCCTCTTTCGTTTTCTCCCTCGTTCCTTATTTTCTCCTCTCTCTCTCCTCCCACCTTTTCCATTTTGTTCTCCTTCCTTTCTTATCACCTTTCCCTCCTTTCCACTCATTCACCTTAATCCTTCTATATCTTCTCCATCATCTATTCCTTCACCTTCTTCTTATTTCCTCCATCATCCTTACTCTCCCTCCTACGCTTTCTGCACTCCCCCCCATCGCTCACTTATTTTCCTCTTCCTCCATCTTCCGTTTTTATCATCTCTATCTCTCTTCCTCCTCCCTACCGCTCTCTTTCTCGGTATGGGATTTCAATATTCCAATAATTCATATGTGGTCGCAGTAACTGAATCCACGTGTATATATATTTTTTTTCATTATTATTATCATCTTTTTTGTGTTGTTATTTATTTCTTGTTTCGTATGTTGGCTGTGATTCCTTCTTCCTTCTTCTTCTCTCCTTTCTCCCTATTTATTGTTCAGTTTTTTTATAGATTTCTTCGTCTTCTTTATCTTCTTCTCTTCTTCATTATCTCCTTCTTCTTCTTCATTATCTCCTTCTTCTTCTTCATTTCCTTCTTCTTTCTTTCTTTCCTTCTTCTTTCTTTCTTTCCTCTTTTCGACTTTTGCATGTTTATCTTCTCTAACAACTTTCCCCTTCGTTTTTTTTTATTCTTCCTTCTGGTTATTTTCTTTCGTCGTATTTTTTCTTTTGTCTTTATCGTCTGCTTCTTTTGTCTTTATCGTCCCCTTCCTCCTCCACCTCCTCCTCCTCTTCCTCCTCCTCTCCCTTCTCCTCCTCCTCCTCCTCTTCCTCCTCCCTCCTCCTCCTTCCTCCCCTCCTCCTCCTCCTCCTCCTTTTCCTCCTCTTCCTCCTTTTCTTCCTCCTCCTCCTCTTCCTCCTTTTCCTCCTCTTTCCTCCTTCTCCATTTCCTCCTCCTTCCCCTCCTCCTCCTTTCATTTACTTTAGTTTTTCCTCTCAGAGAGAGTGGGTGAGAGATAGATAGACAGACAGACAGACAGATAGATAGATAGATAGATAGATAAGGACTTAGTAGGATGAGATAAGATAGAGTAGATAGATTAATAGATTAATCGATATAGATAGAGATAGAGAGAGAGAGTAGAGAGAGAGAGGAGAGAGAGAGAGAGAGTGAGAAAGAGACAGAGACAGAGCGAGACAGAGAGAAAACGAGAAATCTATGCATGTGTATCCCTGCCTGTATTCATATGCTTGTAAGCGTGTGTACGCAAGCATGCACGAAAAGCGAAACAGCTCAAACAACTTGCAAGAAAACCAATAACGATTATAAGAGCAACAAGAAATGCACTTCAGGAGACCCGTGAAACCCGGCCGCTCGCTCTCACGCTCCTTCAGAAGCAGAATAAAAATGCTAAATCTCCCACGCACGCCCTGGCCATCCATCTCCTCTCTCTCTCTCTCTCTGCTCTCTCTCTCTCTCTCTCTCTCTCTCTCTCTCTCTTCTCTCTCTCTCTCTCATTTCTCTTCTCCTCTTTCTTTCCGTCTGTCCTCTCTCCTTCTCGGCCTCTCATCTCTCTCTCCTCTCTCTCTCTCTCTCTCTCTCTTCTCTCACTCTCTCTCTCTCTGTCTCTCTCTCTCTCTCTCTCTCATCTCTCTCTCTCTCTCTCTCTCTCACCCACTCTCTCTCTCTCTCTCTCTCTCTCTCTCTCTCTCACCCACCTCTCCTCTCTCTCTCTCTCTCATCTCTCTCTCTCACCCACTCTCCTCGTCTCTTTTCTCTCTCTCTCTCATCTCTCTCTCTTCCTCCAGCCTCTCTCGCCTCGTCTAATCTCTCATCTCTCCTCTCTCGTCTCTCCTCCTCTCCCTCTCTCTCTCTCTCTCTCTCTCTCTCTCGTCTCTCTCTCTTCTCTTTTCTCTCTCTCTCTCTCTATAGCTCCGTCTCTTTTCTCTCTCTCTCTCTCTCTCTCTCAATCTCCCATCCCACAATCTTCATCTCTCTCTCTCTCTCTCTCTCTCTCTCTCTCTGCTCTCTCTACTCTCTCTCATCACTAAACTTCGAATCACATTGATCTGGCACAAAGTTTTAGTCCCTGAGAGAAGCGGAGGCCTGGCACAGATGTTTGTTTCCCGCGCTTTCTCACTCTGTGTCTGTCTCTCTTTTCTCTCTCTCTCTCTCTCTCTCTCTCTCTCTCTCCTCTGCTCTCTCTCCATCATCTCTCTCTCTCTCAGACTCTCTCCTCTCTCTCTCTCTCTCTCTCTCTCTTGTTCGTTAGGTTCTTTTTGTATAAAAGATTTTCTCTCACCTCACCTCTTTTTTCTCTTTATCTCCCTACTCCTTCTCATCTCTCTCTCCATCTATCTCTCTCTCTTCTGCTCTCTCTCATCTCCTCTCTATATATATATATATATATATATATATATATATATATATATATATATATATATATATATATATATCTGTCTCTCTCATCCTCTTCCTCTCCCTCTCTTTCCCGCCCTTCATCCCTCTATCCCTCCACCCCATTTCTCTTCACTTATTTTTTAAATCTGTTTTATATCATGATTTTTTTCCACCTTTCCTCTTTAGTGTGAGAAACCTACCTGCCCTCACAGTCAGCGCGTGTTCGTACCTTGGCGAGGAACAGAGAACAACAGGCTAAATGCGGTGTTAGTTGTTCACTTTTTCCGTACTTGTGTGTGTAGCTTGTCTCTCTGTGTCGTGTTAAGCTTTTAATCTTTCGTTCTGTGCCTTTTTTTCTTTTTTTTTCTTTTTTTCTACTGTTGTCCTCGTGTCTTGTCGTCCCTTTGCTCGTCCGCTGGTTTAGGGGACTTCGAGCGAACTTAGTTGTCGTGTTTTTTTTTTCTCTCTCTTTGTCTGTCTGTCTAGCGTTTTGTCTGTCTATATATCTATCTTTTATTTCTTTCTCTCTTTCTTACTTTTTCCTTTTATTCTTCCCCTTTTTTTGTTGTTGTTATTGTTTTTGTTTTTTGTTTTTTTTTCTCTTACTTATTGAAATGAAACAAAATGGTTCCATCTATATCTGGATCACTTACCTCAAACACACGTATCACACACGTTCCATGAAGAAAAAAGAAACTCTCTAAATACAATACAACAAAGGTCCTAACCTCTCCTACAGATATTCCCTTTCCTTCTCCACCTCCACCAGCGTGGAAGATCACTTACCCTCGGCCTCGAGAAACACCTTCATGGGCGCCCGGCCTCCTCAGAGACACGACTTGAGGCTTCGTTACCAGACCATGAAGATTCTTTTGTGAGCCTCGTGACCGCCTGTGCACCGCGGGAGGAGGAGGTGGAGGAGGAGGAGGTGGAGGAGAGGAGGATGTGGGGATGAGGATGAGGTGTAGGGAGTGTGTAGGAGGAAGTGAGGAGTGTGGAGGAGGAGGAGGTGGAGGATGAAGTGAGGGAGGAGGAGGAGGAGAGGGGAAGAGGGAGAAGGATGAGGGAGGTGGGAGGATTGAGGAGGAGGAAGAGTAGGAGGAGGGATTAGGAGGAGTGAGGAGGAAAGGGGAGGGAGGAGGGAGAGGAGAAGGAGGGGAGTAGGGAGGAGGAGGTTGGGAAAAAAAAAAAAAATTTTTTGGAGGAGGAGGAAAGGGGAGCGGCAGGAGGCGAGGTGGAGGATGAATGGAGGAGGCATTTGGGTAGGGAGGAGAGAGGAGGGAGGAGAATGGAGGAATTTGGATGGATGAGGAGTGAGGTGGATTGAAGAGTGCGGATAGTAGTGAGGGGGGGGGAGGAGGAAACGGGGAAGAGAGGAACGATGTTGAGAAAGGAGAAGGGGGAGGAGGGGAGGATAAGGGGAAAGAGGCGAGGGAGGAGACGAAAGGTGGCGGAATGTAGGAGGAAAGGGAGGAGGAGAAAGAGGAGGCGAGGAGGATGAGGAGGAGAAAAACGGGAGATGAGGACGAGGTGGATGAGGAGGCGCATAGGAGATAGGAGAGACGAGAACCACAGAAGACGAGAGGATGGATGGGGAGTATGCAAATTTGAGGAAGGAGGAAGGGAGAGTGAGAGACGAGGTGGATGAGGGAGAGGAAGGGGGGGAGGAGGAGGAGGATAGGTAGATCAGAGGAGGGAGGTGAAGGCTTATGCGGACGAGGGGGAGACCCCGGCGAGGCGCGTCCCTTCCCAAGGAGGCGTCTGTCATTCCTGTTACTTAGACCCGTCTTTGTTCCTTGCCTTTGAGACCCACTTCTCTCCTCTTCGCCTCTTTGTTGCCAGTTCCGTAGGCGACGCGCCAGGACCTGTTATAGGCCATGGTAACACTGGGTGGGGATAGGAGGGGGGAAGGGAGGTGGCCAGGAGAGGCGGGGGAAGGGAGGGGGGGCAGGAGAGGACAGGGGGAAGGGAGGGGGACCAGGAGAGGCGGGGGAAGGGAGGGGACCCAGGAAAGGACAGGGTGAAAAAGGGAGGGGTGCCAGAGAGAGTTAGGGAGCATCGGGATATGGTAGAGAAAGGAAGGTGGGATACGACGAGATTAGTGAATGATACCAGAAAAAGAAGCATCAAAAGCTTTCCTTCCTACTCTTCTGGACGGAGGCTTTAATTAGCCATTTTTTCGTCGGCGTTGTGTCTTCGCGGTGGCTTCTCACCTGCCGCGCGCTCGGCCCTGGCAGCGGGAAAGCAACCGCGAGAATGTCATTAAATATGGTAAGTGTGAGCGGAGAGAGAAATGGGGGGGGGGGGGGGGGCGCGAAGGGAGGGATGGAAAGAAAGAGAGTAGAGGGAGAGAGAGAGAGATAGAGAGAGAGGAGAGAGAGAGAGATAGAATAGAGAGAGAGAGAGAAGAAAAAAACGGAGAGAGAAGAGAGAAGAGAGAGAGAGAGGAGAGAGAGAGAGAAGAGAAGAGAGAGAGAGAGAGATAGCCTGAGCGAGAGAAGAAAGATAGAGAGAGAGAGAGTAGATTTGGGGGGAGGGGTGAAGGCGAGCGATATATGAGAAATAGAGATGAGGGAGAAGGAGAGAGAGAGAGAGAAGAGAGGGGAGAGAGAAGAGAGAGAGAGACGAGAGGAGAGAGGAGAGAGAGAGAGAGAGAGAGAGACAAAGAGGAGAGAGAGGGAGAGAGAGAGAAGGAGAGAGAGAGAGGAAAGTTGAGGGAGAAAGGGAAAGAGGAGAGAGAGAGAGAAGAGAGAGAGAGAGAGAGAGAGAGAGAGAGAGAGAGAGAGGAGAGGAGGAGCCTACAACCCACTTTTTCCCTACCACCTGCCCCTTTACATTACCCCTTTCCCTTTGGCAAGTATATCAACCCTTCCCCTTGCTCCCTACACTTCCTCTTCCTCTTTTCTCTTTCGAGCAATCCTCTTTCTCCCTCTCTACACCATCCTTCCCCTCTTCCTTCTTTAACACTGCCTTTCTTCTCCTCTCCTGCGTTACACCTTGTCCTTTCCTTGCTCTCTTCGATAGCCCGGACACCCCCTCCTTTCTTCACCCAACCTCCTCCGGCCCCTCCACCCTCACCTCCATCCTCACCCCTCCCTCACCCCTCCACTCCCTCCCTCACCCCCAACCTCACACCGCTTCCCCCATCCCCTTCCTTTACCCAACTTCCTCCATCCCCTCCCTCACACCTCCACCCTCACGCCCTCCTTCACCCGTCCACCCTCACCCCCAACCTCATCCCTCCACCCTCACCCCCAACCTCACCCCTCCACCCTCACCCACCAATCTCACCCCCTCCCTCACCCCCTTTCCTTCATTCAACCTCCTCCACCCTCTCCCACACCCCTCCACCCTCACCCCCTCCCTTCACCCCCAAC
>NC_051424.1:3864889-3867389 GCF_015228065.2 Penaeus monodon | reverse complement strand
TATTCTATTCACTGGCTCGTTGATCAAGATATAAATATACAAGAATTAAATTCATGAATAATAAGGTGTATGAAAATATGATGGAAACAAAAAAAAATTACATAACAGATATATGATATAAAAGAAAAAAAAGACATAACTACATGAAATAATAAATAAATAAAAAAATATATCCATAAAATATAATGAATACATAGATAAAACAGTTAAAACAAAAAATTATACGAAATAACTCAATAAAAAAAAAAAAAAAACAAAAAACAAAGATAAAACAGAGAAACAGATGAATTTAGCAAATAAAAAATTTCCCCATACGTAAGCTGTAAAGTCACGTTGCATGCTGAAATGGTGCATGAGAGACTACTTGATTACGTTCCGTCATGCTCTATCCACGCGCGCTGTTGTGAACTGCATGGCACTATGGCATGCACTCTTACCATGCAAATTAGGTATTGTTGTGTTTATTCAGCAGCTCTCCTGTTTAACTTCATTTTGTCAGGGTGTAAACAAGCAAATTCTTTTTTCTCTCTCTCTTCTTTCTCGCTTTCCTCTCTTTTTTTCTCTTTCTTTCTTTCTAACTCTGTTCGTCTTTTTCTTTCTTTGTTTCTTACTTTGTTCTTCTTTTTCTTCTCCCTTTCTTTCTTTCACTATTATTACTATTTTTCTTTTTTTTGTATCATTTTGTATCATTATTGGATTATGAGAGGGGGTGAGGGGGAAGGAGAGAGAAGCACAGTGAATAAAGGAAAACATTGAAATCGAAAGGTAATAATATGAAGAGGGGAGACAGAGAGAGAGAGAGAGAGAGAGAGAGAGAGAGAGAGAGAGAGAGAGAGAGAGAGAGAGAGAGAGAGAGAGAGAGAGAGAGAGAGACGAGAGAGAGAGAGAGAGAGAAAGAGAGAAAGAGAGAGAGAGAGAAAGAGAGAGAGAGAGAGAGAGTAGAGAGAGAGAGAGAACGAGCAAGAAATAGAGAGAGAGAGAGAGAGAAAAACGCATCGAGAAAGAAAAAAGAAAGTGAGAAAGACAAACACACAAACAAGCAAATAAGAAGGAGAGGAACAGAGAAATAAAATGCCAGTATCAAGCATAAACTATAATCACTTTTTGACACGAGTTCTGACACAAAGCAGCTTAGTTCAATAAAATAAGTTGATCGCAACATTTTCCTCTTTCTTCCGTCACCTATTGCATGACAGAAAGGTTAAAATATGTGTAAAAGAAGAAAAATGACACCAAGGTGAC
Organism: Penaeus monodon; assembly: GCF_015228065.2. Classification (NCBI taxonomy): domain Eukaryota; kingdom Metazoa; phylum Arthropoda; class Malacostraca; order Decapoda; family Penaeidae; genus Penaeus; species Penaeus monodon. The sequence goes on along the minus strand of NC_051424.1, from coordinate 3,866,147 downwards.
ACAATATGACACCAAAATGACACCAAACGTGAAATATTCCTTTACTTACATGAAAAATAGAATTTATAATGATAGAAAAAATTACGTAGCGGTTACTGATATGTCAATATGAATGATGTATGTTGATGGTGATGAGGATGATTTATGATGATGATGATGATGATGATGATGATGATGATGATGATGATGATGATGATGATGATGATGATGGATGATGATGATACTAATAATAGAGATGATGATGGTAATGATAATAAAGATATTGATATTAATGATGTTGATGATGATAATGATGATGATAATAATAATATTTGTAATTATAACACTAATTATCATTGTTATTACTATTATCATTATTATTATTATCAATATTATTACCATTATCATTAATATCATTATTAGTATTGTCATAATCATGATATCTATAACGACTATAATGATAGTGATGATGGTGATGATGATAATGATAATATCATAATAACAATATCAGTAGTAATACTAATAATGATAATGATGAAGGTCATTATAATGGTCATGATAATAATAATGATAATAATAATAATAATAATAATAATAATAATAATAATAATAATAATAATAACAATAATAAAATGATAAAGATAATAAAATACGAATACTGCTACTTTTATTATTATGAGGAAGGAATATTTCATCACAACTTTTAATTAATAATTACTAAAACCAAAAAATTACTTGCCGATCATTAATTACAGCGTAGTGAATATCATTATGATTTTCCTAATATAAATGATAATAACAGCATTCGAGATTAATAACAAAAATGAGTTATTCTTTTATTTGATATCAGTATTTTGGTAACGACGCGTATAGAATTTTATCATTATATATATATATATATATATAATCCTATATATATATATATATATATATATATATATATATATATATTTTTTTTTTTTTTTTTTTTTTTTTTTTTTTTTTTTTTTTTTTTTTAATGGAAATTTAATTGAAATTCAGAATTAATGATTCAAACGTTTGTAAAAGTTAAATGAAAATAAGAAGCTTTGTAACCAACACACAGCTGGATTTTACGTGGTAAGCGTCAACGTACACAAAGGCTGGATTGTTCCCTGGGTCGTGTGGATAACGAAACACGGTCGTTAATCTATTACAAAGTTGGATTTAGAGGCATTTGAACGGCAGTAGGAAATACGCTTGGCTGATTCTACGGTAAGATTTGAGCGAGAGGTTAATTCATGTGATATGCTGTGGTCTC
>NC_051424.1:3839889-3844889 GCF_015228065.2 Penaeus monodon | reverse complement strand
CACAACACAAACAACAACATATAATATAGATAGATAGATAGATTATAGATAGATAGCTAGATAGACTGATAGATAGATTGATAGATAGATAGATAGATAGATAGACAGATAGATAGGTAGATAGACAAACAGACAGATAGACGGACAGACAGACAGACAGACAGACAGATAGACAGACAGACAGGTAGATAGATAGATAGGTATGATAGATAGATAGATAGATAGACAGAGAGATAGATAGATAGACAGACAGACGGATAGACAGACAGACAGATAGACAGACAGACAGGTAGATAGATAGTAGGTAGATAGATAGATAGATAGATAGACTGATAGATAGATTAATAGATAGATAGATAGATAGATAGATAGACAGATAGATAGGTAGATAGACAAACAGACAGATAGACGGACAGACAGACAGATAGACGACAGACAGATAGACAGACAGACAGGTAGATAGATAGATAGGTAGATAGATAGATAGATAGAATACAGAATGAGAAAGAGCAAGAGAAAATAAAAACATTGGTTGATGCATTTGTTGCTTTGTTTATTGCAATGTGGTTATTTATCACTTTTATTATTTCCATTATTATTTCCATTTATTTCCATTTTTATTTCCATTATTATTTCCATTTATTATTTCCATTATTATCTGTTATTTCTATTATCTCTATTATCGCTATTACTTCTATCATTTCTGTTTCTATTATCTATTGCAATGTGGTTATTTCTAATATCTCTGTTGTTATTATTATTCTCTACTAATTCCATCATTCTCTGTTTTTATCTCTATTATCTTTTCTTTTGAAAAGTGGATATTTCTATCTCTATTATTATTATTTCCATTTCTATTTCTATCCCTGTTTCTATTATTATTGTTATTTCTGTTACGTCTAATGTTTCCATCGTTTTCTTTTATTTCTGTTATATCTATCACCTCAATTATTTCTATTATTTGTATTTCTACTATTTATTGCACGGTGTTTATTTCTAATAATTATTATTATTTCTATTACATCTGCTATTTCCATCATTCGCTATTATTCCTATTATCTCTATTGCTTCCATTTTTTTTCTATATCTCTTATTTGTTACAATGTGATTATTTCTAATATCTTATGTTATTATTTTTATTACTGCGATGCTTTCTGCGATGCTTTGCGCGATGCGTTTTCTCCCTAAGCAGTGAAATGATACAATCGAAACCTTACCTGGAAAATGGTCGGTGATTATAATATCCCGCAATGCAACAGTCTGCAACGGAGAGCATTCCCTGTGCAACTGATAAGCCTTGGCGACCGCTCCTCTAGATAATCTAACTTTATGAGTTTCCTTTGTACAGATTCTATCATTTTGCATGATGTGATGTGTATTCGTGTTGTGTGATCTAATAATGACTCTTGTTTGCTTGTTTGCTTACTTGTTTGTGTGTTTTGTTAATCGGAATTGCAATGTAAAGAAGCAAAGTCCTGGAGGTATATTAGTTCGTGCTTGCTAGAGTTAAATATTCAAATGAACTCCAACATGGATCGTAAAACTGTTTGGCGGCCTCTGTGGAATAAATAGATGAGTTAATGGTTTGTAAACAATTGCTCCGCTCGGACGTGTATTCATTTACATTATTCCTTTCATGCTAGAGAAATTCTTGTAATATGTTCAGATATCTGTGTTGCATAAATCATGAAAATGTTGATTTTCAAATGTCTTCTCTTTGTTGAGTGATCTTATGTAATTATTCTGCTGTATTTATCTTTAGTACAGTTAAAAGTAAATGCTTGATTTTTTTTTTTTTTAAGCAGAAGTAAACATGATATTTCTTATTCAATAACAGAATATTATACAGTTACAATGGTGTTATTATTTGCATATATCTTCATCAGTAAATGTAGTTACTATTACCAGTTGTTATAATATTACTGCTTAATTAGTATTTCATCTATAATCATAAGATGCTAATTTCGTCGTTATATAGATTCACTCTGTTCTTTTTTTGCAAATATCTGGTACACCATATCATGGCTTCTTAATAGTTAATTGTATATTCATATGGAATTAAATTCACTTTGATTTTTTTATGCCAATATCATATTCTTTGCTTTGCTGTTCATCACCTTCATTATAGATTTCTTTGGAATGTTCATCGGAAGAAATAAAGCACATTAGCCCAGCCACTTCTTGTTATTCTTGATGTTGTTATTGGCTGGCTTCAATAACAATAATTTAAATTTTAAATAATGAAATAATGCAGAGCAGTTCTTAACGTGGGGTCCATGGATGGATTTCAGGGAGTCAATGAGGATCAGTAAAAATTAACTTTACTTTTTGCTTAAAAGGGTCGTGTTTTTTATATATTGTTTACTTTAATCTTGTAAGTCATATATGTATGAGGCAATCAAATTTCAATTAATAAAATACCTTATAGGCATTGCATACAAAGTTGTGTTTATGTGAATATCAGTGGGGAAGGGGGTCCATATCTTTCATCAGATTTTTAAAGGGTCCGTGACTGTAAAAAGGTTAAGTACCACAGCTGTAGAGTACGTGGCAAGTGCGATTTTTATTTATCTATTTATTTATTTATTTATTTATTTATTTATTTGTATGTATGTACGTGTGTGGGTGGGTGTTTGTATGTAGAATTATGCGTGAGTTTCTCTGTGTGAGAGTGTCTGCATGTTTGCATGTATCCCGTACGTGTGCGTTTGTGTGTGGTTAGTAGTAAGTAGTTAGTCGTCGTAAGTGAATAATTTTATGTGGAGATGTATCTGATCGATGTTAGATATGTTTATGCGTTCACTAGCATGTATAATAGTGCGTGTGTGTTAATGTGACTCTGTTGTTTATGTGTGTTTGTACCTTTGCAATGTACTGTATGTGAATATATACGTATAGATAAAATATATCATGTCAGATCTCCTGTTAACGGCCGGCTGGACTATGTGACAACTCTAATAAAATCAAATTTAAACTCATAATTTTGTCAGTACAGGCAGACTGGGTTTCGCCAAGCTTCAAGTGACTTACCTCTGTGCCAGTCACTTAAGTTTTGATATCCATATTCTCTACTGTCTTGTTCTATTTTGTGATTGATATGTATCGTGTACCTTTATTCGTTGAATATCTTTGTATATGCTGTCTGTATTCTTATATTATACAATAAATTATTAATTCGTGAATCGTTCGTCTGAAATTAACCTTTATGGGCGAGTAGTGTGTGTTTCTCCCTTTACACATAGATTGGTGACCGGTGAATGTCGCTTCTTTCAAGCCTCTTACAAGATGAACCATCTCGCCCACCTCCTCTCTCTGAAAACAACTGCAAGTACGCCCAATTAATTATGCATTTTTTTTTTCTTTTCCTTTTTTTTTACAGTGCAGTGACACACGCCGACGCCGGCCGACGACCCTCTCCAAGGAAGGCTGCACCCAGACCGCGCGTTCCCCTTAACCACCAACGTGGGGGAGGCCCAACAGAAACCCCTGACATTAAACATTAAATATTATATGACTGTCAGACCTGCAACACTAAAGTTAGGACATTTTCATGATCGTCGATAAGAACATATGCCTGCCGGTAAGCGTGTGTGTAACAGGCTGTAGAGCCTTAGTACAATGGCTATGACTTGTTGAGTGGTTACCCGGCTTGACTTCTTTATTCTGGAGAAGAGAACAACACCGTGGATGAGCAACGATGCAGCGTTTTTGAGCAAGCGCTGAAGCAGTGGCGCGGCGTCCGGCCAGGATCCGAAGGCCAGGCGAGGGAGATCCTGACGAGGTGAAGGCGAAAGGCGTTCTGACTGACGTCTTCTCAGGTATACGAAGGGGCTGTTTCCACGTGGCGTGGGAGGGCAGCTGCAGGGCGTGTGGGAGGAGCGAGGCGAGGTCATTGTTTCTGCCGCTGTGTGTGTGTGTGTGTGTGTGTGTGTGTGTGCGTGTATGTGAGTGTGCGTGTTTGTGCGAGTGAACGTGCGTGTGTATGTGTGTGTGCGTGTGCGTGTGTGTGTGTGCGCGCGCGCGCGTGTGTGTGTGTGTGTGAGTCTTTCTTTTATTCCTTAGCCCTGCTTCATGCATGCGTGCACTTGTAAACATCACTTAGACAGCGTGATCACGGCATGTGGTTATGAAAGACCGTCTCTGTTACTAAAGTCAACTCACTGCTAAGCTAAACAAGGCAAACCTGATGGCATCCCTGAGCAGCGATGAAGTGAGGTGAAAGTGGCTTCATTTTCCCTTCACTTTTGATATGGAGTAGAATGTCAATAATCTATCATTCGCTATTTTTTACGGGAAAGGATGTCAGAGATTGCATTCTATTATCGACCTTGTGCATATTGTTCGTAAGGCTTACTGAGACTGAATTCCCAAGAGATAAAAAGTCAGTAATGCCTTATGGATATTCGTACATAAAACCCTCATGTAGCTCGTGTTTTGTGTACGTGTGTGTGTGTGTGTGTGTGTGTGTGTGTGTGTGTGTGTGTGTGTGTGTGTGTGTGTGTGTGTGTGTGTGTGTGTGTATGCGTGTGTATGAGTATGTATGTGTGTGGTGTGTGTGTGTATGTGTATGCGTGTATGTGTGCGAGTGTGTGTGTCCATGTACGTGTGTACATAGATTTTAAAGGTCAGTCGACAGGAAAGAAAGGAAAAAAGTACAAATAAGCGTTAACGAAAAATGTTACGTAAGGTCAGGATGATCTTGTGACCTTTCTAACAGCTGACATCTTTTATTATGATGATAACAATAACAATAATATTAGTAATACTAACAATAATAATGATAATGATAATGATGACCATGATACAAACGATGATAATATAAAGCAATAATGAAAAGATAATGATAATGATAAGAAATATGACGATAATGATGATAAGGATAAGAGTATTAATTATACTGATAATGATGATAATACTAATACTACTAATAATTGGTAATGGTAATGATAATAATGAAGATGATTGTAATGATAATAATAATATGATGATGATAATAATGA
>NC_051424.1:3817256-3824756 GCF_015228065.2 Penaeus monodon | reverse complement strand
GAGAAAAATAAAAAGACAGGCAAGAGGCATATTACGAACTCCCGCGTTTCACGATTTATGCAAATGAGCATGCATCATAACGCATATATATAAACATTCTTCACTCACTACCGACAAACAGACGATCATTCCACCATTAAACTATCACCGCATTTTTTTTTTTGTCTTCATTTTTATTGCAAATTTTCAAGATTTGCGAGAGTCGTAAAAATACCCCGATGGTGCGAGGCTAATGCGCACATGCACCTGATTGCACGTCCAGCTGAGATATAAATGGAAGTTGCAACCTCACCTGCGAGGGAATAGGTATAAAAAAAGTAAATGATTATAAGAAACGATAGAATAATAAAGAAATAAGGGAAAGGAAATAGAAAATATAAGATCTGAATATAGTGTTACATTTCTGTTATTTGATCACCATGCCGTGAAGGATTGCACTCATACTGTATATGAATATATATATATATATATATATATATATATATATATATATATATATATATATATATATATATATATATATATATATATATATATATATATATATATATATATTGTATATGTCTTATATTTATCTTATATATATATATATATATATATATATATATATATAATATATATATATATATATATATATATATATATATATATATATATATATATATATTTTTTATATATACATATAGTGTAGAGAGCCCATTGCACAACCCTAAGTGCTGTTCCTCCAGAATCTAGAACGGGAGAATCTCTTGCAGACGCTTTGGTAATTTACTAATTCTGAGGAAAGAATCTTTTCTTGGTCCTTCTCCTTCCTGTTCCTTCTCTCGCGATCTCCTGGGGAATCGCTAACAGGCTTGGCTTAGAGATAAGTGTTTCATGCCAGTCATGGTCAGTGGATCCACTTAGGCGCTTCTTTTAGTTCTTTCTCTGTCACTATTTGTCCGTCTACCTAGATAGATAGATAGATAGATGGATAGGCAGATAGATAGGTAGATGAATAAATAGATAGATGTATAGATAGGTTAGATACACATATTGTATGTATATATATATAACTAAAGGCATTTTTGTAGTAACCCGATATTCCTAACACTTTGATACATTGTTTCATGCTGTATTATGGTGGTTATCTATTAAGGAGAGAAAAAAAGAGTTATTTTTCTTAATTCCACATAAAAATGTCAATAGATAATTATTAAAGTATTTAATATGCAGGGAGGATTTTTAATTACAACCAAAACAGTGCAGGAGCTTTAAATAAAATGCCTGACCACTCTATAACTTACTTTGTTTAAACACACCACTCTTCACTTCGCAAGGCAGTGGAAACTTTCAAATGCGTTTCCCAGATTCAGTCAAAACATTTTTATTATTATTATTATTATTATTATTATTATTATTATTATTATTATTATTATTATTATTATTATTATTATTATTACATAGATTATTCTTCAGATGTAAAGTGGACGTTGCACGAGGTAGTATCCACCGCGAATGAGCCCCGTGTCCGAATCTGAGAACTGGATAATTCCAATGATCACAGGCATTTGCTTGTCTTATTGATTGGATTATATCAGAGCAAGATACACAAGATATACAGCCTTTTCTTTGATATCTTTTGAGCCTGAAAGGTGATACCATAAAGATACAGAATGACACTGGAAGACGTTCATTCCACCCGAAGTCATGTGATTCAGACACATTGGAAATTCTTACCATGTCGTTCCAGCGATCGTCATGATTAACTTCAAATTTTACCCATATCGAGTGAACAACCATTTGATGTACTGCTAAAAAGGCACAGAAACATTTTATGCACCTTTATGATAGAAATTTGCATCAAGAAACTTACGATGCGAAGAGTAATTAATGAAAATTTAAATCCCTATATAAGACTACGTGAAATATATCTGGAAAATATGAAATATATCTGGAAAATATTGTGTATCACCCTGTATCAAGGTTGAGGCATACAAACTAATACAAACCGAAAAGATGTTTCAACAAATTCCAATGTGCGCGTAAAGGGCAAACGTCAAAGTGTATCAAAGTATTAGGGGTTTTGGAAATGCTATAAAAAGTATGTATCTCTTTCTCACTTTCATTTTCTCTCCCCTTTTTTCTCTCCCACGAAACACACACACACACACACACACACACACACACACACACACACACACACACACACACACACAACACACACACACACACACACACACACACACACACACACACACACACACACATACACACACACACACACACACACTCACACACACACATAATATATACATATATATAATATATATATATATATATATATATATATATATATATATATATATATATATATATATATATGTATTATATATATATATATATATATATATATATACATATATATGTATATATATACACATATATATGTGTATGTGCATGTGTGTATATATATGTATATATATGTATATACTGCTATTTCTATCAGTCCACCTCAACTCTCGTAAGTTGATCTGTTCTCATATCCTTTATGATTTTTCCTGATTCTCGACGTTATGCCCGATATTATTATTGTTACTGGCTTTTCAGGTTTAAGTTTCTTTGATAAACTTTCTTGATATTTCATACTCCCAAGTTGTAAATCAATACTGGAAGCACTCACTATCGCTATTTTTACACTCGTTTGTTATTTGAACTTGTTGGTTATTTAATTAGTATTATTTACCCAAAGTAAACAGAATGATCTATTTATTCAAGAGTAATACCTTGAAGTCTAATGTCACATTTGTGCTTATTACATATATGATGACTTGTTTCTCTGTAGTTTCAGCTATATCCATACTAATTTCCGCCATCCATGACCTTTCAACTATTTTGACCTTATATATCTCCGGAAAGTTCAATTACTGGCATGTCTTTGGATTTACTGATGTTCCCTGTGATTTTTTCTTTCTTTTTTTTCTTTTTTTTGTATTACTAAGACTAATAACACTGATTTTTTTTTCACCGGCGGCAAAATATATGGTTTAGTTAGTTTCTCTTCTGATTGGTAGACTTTTATTGTCTCCTTTGATGCTCTTTTATTTTTCCAAAAGGTTTGTTCATCTATACTTTTTACTTGGTAAGTCGCTTTTGAGAGAAATCATTATAATGTGGTGTGGAAAGCTGCAAATTTGCTACAGTAAAATAAAAATTAAAATATTTTATTTTAGTTTGAAAAAAATAGAATATATGTAAGCACAAATATTAAGCGTCAGGTGATTAGCATTAAAAAAAAAAAAAAAAAAAAAAAAAAAAAAAAAAAAAAAAAACGACTTAGCGATTCGGAGTACTCCAGTTGCCAGTTTCCCTTTTCCTGAGGTTATAGTGCAGTGTTGCTCATCAGGTGATTCGGCATTAAAATATATCTTTCATTTACTTTAGACTGAGTTATGACCCAGATTCTGTTTTACATAGACAATGTTTTTTGTTTGTTTGTCCCATTTTTTTTTTTATTCGGAACAAATTCAAACAGAGATACGCGAGTAAGGTTACATAATCTATTGCAGACCTTTTGTGGGGTTGTGGCCACGACCTCGCCTCTTATGTTAGAGATCGTTTTTGCTTTTTGTGCTACCTGACCTTACATATAGGGTTTCTAAAGGGAGCCCGGTAGTTCGGTCTCAGTATGGTCGTTTTCCACACATTTTGAGGATATTTCCTTGTTCATAGTGCGCGCGCGTGTGTGTTTGTGTGTGTGTGTGTGTGTTTTGTGTGTGTGTGTGTGTGTTTTGTGTGTGTGTTGTGTGTGTTGTGTGTGTGTGTGTGTGTGTTGTGTGTGTGTGTGTGTTTTGTGTGTGTGTGTATGTTTTGTGTGTGTCTGTAGGGGGGGGGGCATGTATACTCATTTCCCCGATTTCTAACCATTACATTTTTCATGCAAAATCAAAATAATATAAAAGCCCATGATAGATAAATGAATAGATGTAGATAAAATAGCGTTAAATGCAAATGTTACCACAATTGCAAAAACTAAAATACAATTGTTACCAGAATAAAGTATTAAACCCAATCTGCCACAAATGATCTCGCAATGGCACACAAATTGTTGCAACACGAAAAATATACAGGGAAAAAATCTAGAAAGTTAAAAAATATATATATCGAAAGGTTATTATACTAGGAAAAGACAAAAAAAAAAGTTTATGATTAAATTCTTTTGAAAAGATATTTCCTTTTGCATCAATGTAATTCAGAGTGAAATTGAAATGCATTCTATATTCGTATTTAAATGTGATTTCTGAAGGCATTCATCAGCTTTATAATAAATATAAAAGCATTAAACTCACGGTCAGGATTCAGCATACATTTTATCTATCTATAGATGACATAACAATAATAAAAGCAACAACAGTAATAATGATGAAGATAATAATGATAGTGGTTGTGGAAGCAGTATATTAATAACAACAATAAAAATGATAATAATGACAACAACAAAACAACAGCAGCGATAACAAGTATGATAATTGACAATAATGATGATGATAATAATATCGAAAAGAAGAAGTAGAAGAATGATGATAATGATAATAAGAATGATAATAATAATGGAAATAATAATAGTAATAGTAATGATAATAATGATAATGCCGATAAGAATATTAATAATGATAACGATAATCCTCATCATCACCATCATCTTCATCCTCATCTTCATCTTCATCTTCATCTTCACCTTCCTCTTCTTCCTCATCTTCATCTTCCTCATCGTCATATTTCATATTCATATTCATATTCATCTTCATCATCATCATCATCAGCAGCAGCATCAAAATAATTATAATATTAATAAAAATAAAAACAATAATGATAATAGTCATAGTAATGATAAGAATAATAACAATAATGGTAATAATAATAGTAGTAATAATAAAAGGTTCAAATAAAGATGATAGTGATAATAATAACAGTAACAAAGATTAACCATGAAACGATAAATACGATAAGCTTGCAGAAAATAAACACAAAAGTATATTCGAAAAAGATAAATATTTTAATTAGTCCATTAAACAGACTAATAATTTGATGAATAACACGCCAAATAGAGTTATTGCATGAACATATAGATCTAACATACCAAGTACATTCATATTTATACATTAACTATGAAAAAAGGCTTTCATATGGCCCTTTATTTTGTTAATTTATTGCTTTTTATTATAATAGTATTGTAGCTTGTGTTATTATTGTCATTATTATCAAATATGTTTTACTTTCACTTATCATTTTACTGATAATCTCCTCAAAGATATTGTTACTATTATTGTTATTAGTGTTTTTACAATGATAATGTGAGTGATATTCTTATCATTATTTGTGATTATTATTGACGTCACCAATATCCTTATTAGCAATATTGTCTTCATCATCATAATCATCATCATCATTATTATTATCATTAATATTATCATCATCACTATTATCATTATTGTTGTTGTTGCTTTGTTGTTGTTATCATTGCTGTTGTTGTATCATTATTATTGCTATTATTATTATTATTATTATTTTTATTATTATTATTATCATTATTATTATTATTATTATTATTATTATTATTATTATTATTATTATTATTATTATCATCATCATTATCATTATCATTATCATTATTATTAGTAGTAGTAGTGTCATTATGGGGGCCGCGGTGGTTGAATGGTTCCTTGGGCAAGGAACTTCACCTCGATTGCCTGCCTAGCCACTGGGTGGCCAAGCCAGCTCAAGTCAGTGCCGGGTAAATAGAGATGGTGACTCGATAAAAACACCGGGCGGAAGGCAATGGCAAACCACCGCTCTAAATTGCTAAGAAAAAATCATGGAAGCCCATGATCGTCAAGGCCGCGGTGGCCGAATGGTTAGAGCGTCGGACTCAAGACTGTGACGACGGCAATCTGAATTCGAGGGTTCAAGTCACCGACCGCCACGTTGTTCCCTTGGGCAAAGAACTTCACCTTGATTGCCTACCTAGCCACTGGGTGGCCAAGCCAGCCCAAGTCAAAGTGCTGGTCCCAAGCCCGGATAATTAGAGAGAATGATTACCTAAAAGGTACCACCGGCACTCTCCGTGGAAAGGAACTGGGGACCCTACCACGTACTCACTCCAAGAGCATCACAACATGAAAACTACAATTAAGTATCATGCTGTGACCACGGCGGCTCAGACATGAACCTACCGTTAAAAGAAGAGAAGTGTCATTATGATTACTATCAACAATTATTATCAATATTTATCATAGGCTTCATTGTTGTTATCACTATTGTTCTTATTGTTGTTGTTGTTTTTGTTATTGTTATTGTTAATCTTATCATTATTATTATTATTATTATTATTATTATTATTATTATTATTATTATTAATACTATCATTGTCTTTATCATTATCGCTAATATTATTATTATCGTTAGTATTATTATCAGTTTTATTCTATTATATTTTTTAACAATATTGGGAGTAATAATAAAAATACTATCAATATTACCATATAAGTTTCTTTTTCTTTTTTTTCTTTATTTTTTTCTTTTTTTCTTTTGCTTTACACAGTTACAATAACAAAGACAGATCTAAAATCAGTAGAACATAACGATATATTTAGTCATTTAGTTATTAACCAATGCAATGGTTGTGAAGACTTTAGCTGTTCAGAAAAGTTGAAGGGAATTTCAAATTACTTCGTTTCCCAGTCCGAGTACGTCTTTTTTTTTTTTTTTTTTTTTTATCGTTAGTATTATAAATTTCATTGGTGTCTTGCTCTCTCTCTCTCTCTCTCTCTCTCTCTCTCTCTCTCTCTCTCTCTCTCTCTCCTCTCTTCTCTCTCTCTTCTCTCTCTCTTCTTTCTTCTCTCTTTCTCCTCTCTCTCTCTCTCTCTCTCTCTCTCTCTCTCTCTCTCTCCTCTCTCTCTCTCTTCTCTCTTTCTCTCTTCTCTCCTCTCTCTCTCTCTTCTCTCTCTCTCTCTCCTCCCTCTCTCTCTTTCTTCTCTTCTCTCTCTCTCTCTTCTCTCTCTTCTCTCTCTCTCTTCTCTTCTTTTCTCTTCTCTCTCTCTCTCTCTCCCCCCCTCTCTCTCTCTCTCTCTCTCCTCTCTCTCTCTCTCTCTCTCTCTCTCTCTCTCTCTCTCTCTTTCTCTCTCTATGAATATGATAAAACTACGACTGAAGAATCTCATTAATTTCATTGTAAATTTATCAAACTCAAAGACTCCATTTCATTCTTTTTCCTTCCATTCGGATAAAAGTCAATCATTCTGAATAATGAATACGTTCTAGATCTCTCCTCTTGTCTGTATCCTCTTTATCATAATTTGTCTTTCCATTTTCATATTTTATGACCAGACCATCGGTGCTAAAGTCGGATTGTAAGAAAATTATTTTTTTCTATTATTATTAATCCAACTCCGCTTATTCTTTTTTTTTTTTGTCGTTTCATTATCTGTGTATCTACTCGTCTATTTGGCGATCTATCTAAAG